>NW_020173674.1:2718830-2729692 GCF_003031525.2 Neophocaena asiaeorientalis asiaeorientalis | reverse complement strand
CCCGGGCGCAGGCTCACCGTCTGCTGCAGGTCCTCGATGATGATTCGCAGCACCAGGGTGTTGCCCTGGCTCTCCTCCGCCCTGGCGCCGCCCGGCTTCTCCGCTGTGGCCCGGATGGTGTCGTAGATGGTCTCTTCCTTGGAGCTGTCCGAGTCTGATTCCTCCGAAGAGTCGGAGAAGCTCTGGGCCATCTCGTCCTCGCTGGACGTCGGGCTGCGCGGCATGGCTGTTTGTGTCTACACGGAGGGGGAGAAGGAAAATAAACTTTGGGGGAAATTGAAGAAAGAACCCGGGGGCGTCTGAGTGAGGCAGGCTCCCACGTTTGTGGACGTGATCACAGGCAGAGTGACCCGTTGTCCGGCGCTCGAGCCAGGAGGCCGCCAGGACCCAGTGGGGACCCCGTGAGCCCTGTCTGTCCCGGTGCTTGGAAACCCAGCATTTAAAAGGAGCCCTAACTCTCTGTGGCCATGACCACAGCTTATGGGGATTAACCAAAGGGGCAGTGGGGCACTTTGAAACGTTCCGAGGTAAGAGAAAAGGCTCCCTTTGTTTTTCTTGGAGGACAGAGCAGCAGGAAGGGAAGAGATGCAGGCTTCAGGTCAGAAGGGTGCTGAGCTCCCGCTATGATAACCCCCTCTGCTTCAAACACAGCAATGATAGGTATTGTGTAAAAACAGACCCGGCGCACAGGGCCAGGCTCAGAAGTGAGATAATCTCCAGGCCCAGGAGTGCAGCAGAACCCAAAGTCGTGGGCAGGCTGACGGGGGAGGCTCGGGGGTCCCCAAGAGCCCGTGGAGGCTGGGAGGGCAGCTTCCTTACCATCAAGCGCAATGAAAGTTCAAAGTTCCCCATGAAGGACCCAGGTCAGGAGGCCAACTGCCACCTTGGACCACGGCTGTTAGCAGGACAGAACTGGGGAGCAGGCAGCCCACTGGCACACCCCCAGCTCTATGGGCAGGGGTCCAGAAAGGTTCGGATAAAAGCCAGTGCGACCCGGGGGTGCTGGTGGGGAACGAACGTGCCAAACCAGCAGGTGCACTTCTGCGTGACTCTGTAAAGGAGGTCAAAGGCCAAGGTCACGTGCACAGGAAAGATGTCCAAGACTGTTGCCTGCAAAACCAGGGTGTCCTGGGCGACCCGGCTCACAGGCTCTCTTCTTCCCACGGACTGCACAGCTGTGATCAGGCTTGAACCCCAGCTACACACACAGGACCCCAAATGTAATCCTGAGAAAGGAAATCGGTCTGTAGGACCATTCAGACATGGTGTCCTTGTTCACAAAGGTTGGAAAGATGCAGACTTGTCTACTGACTGTGAGTGTGATGTGACGGGGCAGAGGCACCGATGGGAAACACAAAGTCCTAAGGTCGGGAGGGGCAGAAAGGGGTTCACAGGGCCTGTGACGCCACTTGTAACGTTCGGTTCCAGCCAACAGGACAGAATGCCAAACTTCGACAAACCTGGGGACACAGATGTTTGCTACATTATTCTCTGTGCTTTCCTTTCACTGTGTTGGAAATATTTCACAGCAGAAGGAGGGGATGGGGGAGGGAGTAGGTCACCTGCCCCTCTGCCTCAGGTGCTGGGGTGCATGGCCCCTGCACTGTTTCATTTTGCGGGGAGCCTCAGAAAAGTCCCAGGTAGGACAAAGCTCGGCCACTGCCAACTCAGTGTCCAGTCTGGGAAGGCTGATGCCCACCGTCTATTTCCAGAGTTCATTGAAGGACAGTAAACACCCCGGGAAGTGTTTCTCTGCTTGTCCACCAGGTCCCTGGACATTTGCAGCAACTGACCAGACACACAAAGCCCGGCAAAGTGCGGGAGCCACTTTAGAAACCGCACCCTCAAAAGGCAAGACCGTGACTAGGTCAGGGGCTCCCTTCCAGCCGGGAGGATCTGGACCATCCTTGGGCAAGGGGCCGGGATAGTGTGGCCCCCAGATGCTCTTCTGTTTGGCCTGCAGAGGGTTTAGAATGTGTCCTAACCCAGAGGCTTCACATGAAAACACAGATTTCTGGCTCACTGTGACCCTCGGGAGAATCTGGCGTTGCTCGGGGTGGCCACACAGCGCTCGGGGCAGGAGCCAGCTGCGGCTCCTCCCTGGCCAGCCCGCCCTCCACCCCAGGTCCTCCCGGAACCAAGAGGCTCCATGCTGCCAGATGTCCCTCCTGCCCGGCTCTCTCCCTGGCCCACGGGCCGTGAATCTGTGCACCTGACGACCGACCCGCCCAATCCCCCAGGCTGGCCTTCTCCTCTGTCTTCTGCCTTCAAACCACCCGTGAGGGGTCCCCAGCTAAACATCTCAAACAGCAGATCATCCAAATCACCCAGGGAGATTTGACTTCTTAAATTAAAATTTCCAGAATTCACCCGTGTCGTTCTGCATTAACGTTTCAGGGCACCTGGGAATTCCTGTGTTCACTGCCAAACGACTTTGTCATTTCAGCTTCATGTTTTCCCAACCATACAAGTGCAAAATGTGGAGAGGGCGGAGAGGGCTGTGGCCAAGGGCAGGGTCTGGATACTCCCAGTTCTACCTTAGGAAGGTCCCAGACAGCCTGGCTGCAACTTCTACTAACACGTTCACTCCTGCATTCGCTCGTTCACCATTTATACAGGAAAAAAGTAAGTGCCTGGCATAATTACATGCTACATAGACACTATATAATATATAATACAGTTACAATTATAATATAGACATAATTGTATATTATTATATTACATATAATTATATGTATGTAATTATCATAATGTATTATAATGTAATATAAATTGTGTATTATACAGTTGGGTATAATAATTATTTCCAACTAGGGTTCCAGGTTTCTATGAAGCATATCCTCTAGAACAGGGGTTCTTCATCCTGCCTGCACAGGAAAGTTACCTGGGATCTTTAAAAACAAAAACAAGGGCTTCCCTGGTGGCACAGTGGTTGAGAGTCCGCCTGCCGATGCAGGGGACACGGGTTCGTGCCCCGGTCCGGGAAGATCCCACGTGCCGCGGAGCAGCTGGGCCCGTGAGCCATGGCCGCTGGGCCTGCGCGTCTGGAGCCTGTGCTCCGCAACGGGAGAGGCCACAGCAGTGAGAGGCCCGCATACCGCAAAAACAAAACAAAACAAAAAACAAAAACAAAACCAGTGGTGCCAGAAGGTCTGATTCAATTGGTCTGGGTGAGGCCCCAATATCACATTAGCTTTAGACGCCCCCCAGCTGAATGCAATGAGTGAGAGCTCCGGGTCGCCTGGGGCCGAGTCCGTGCCTGTAACTGTGAATCACCAGGCATCAGCACAGAGAGACAGAGAGGGATGAGCCCCGCCTCCTCCTGGGGGGTGAGGGGCCATGTCAGTGGTGGATGGGACGGGCGCGGGTGTCGGGTCTGGTCTCTCCGGGCTTCGGTGGCTTCTTTCTGTCCTGATGGGTGGAAGTTAGTGCAGAGTAGTTTCTGCCCCAGTAAGAGCTGCTTCTTCCCCTCCTGACCCCGTGTCTGTGCTGCTTCAGAAGCCAGCAGGGACCAGCAGAAAACAGGCAGAGGGATAATGGGACGGGACATCGCATCACAGGTGGGGATCCGTACCAAATGAGGAGGGACCACGGTCAGGTCCTTGGGAGGCCAGGTACGGGCAGGGGCAGGGGCATCTGCTGGTGGGGTAGGGTTTAGTGTTGGGGTAGGGTTAGGGTTGGGGTAGGGGTTAGGGTTGGGGTAGGGTTAGGGTTAGGGTTGCGGTAGGGTTAGGGTTGGGGTAGGGTTAGGGTTGCGGTAGGGTTAGGGTTGGGGTAGGGTTAGGGCTGGGATTAGGGTGAGGGTCTCTGGGGCAGCGTTCCCATGCAGGATGAGCTGGGACCCCAGAAAGCTCATCGGCTTCCAGCAGTGTGGGCCTCAGTGCCAGCTTTCGAGAATCGGGCGTGTGGAGAGCCAGGTCAGAGCAGACACAGCCCCCGCCCATGCCTGCCAGGCCCTGGTGTGCCTCCCTCAAGTGCATTCCAGGTCCGGCTTCCAGAAACAGCTACCATGGCTTGAAATTTTTAAAATATAATTGTGGTCCGATCATTCACTTCTACCATGTCCATTTTCTCTAAAGCCCTCGGATGTGCCTCCCGTCTCACCCTCTTGCTAATGCAGCACTTCCATCCATCCTCACTGTCCCTCCACCATCTGGAGCACAGGGGACACTCGCTGAACCCTGGGCAGGAGTCGGGGGCAGCAGGCCTCGGGGAGGTGCCACGTTCTGGCAGAAGCTCAGAGCTCAGCCACATGCTGGGTCTGCAGGCGTCAGCCGCCTTTAAACTCCAGCCACTGCTGCTGGGCAGGACTGTGAACAGCCCACATTTCCAGATCCGCAGGTGGTTTTGAGACAGGTCAGATGAGAGGCAAAAGCTTGGAATGTACAAATGTTGGAAATTCGTTGTTTTTCCAGGGTGACGTTGCAGCTGCAGACCCCATGCTGGTGACCCATCGTGGACACGCAGGCCGAAAGAGTAAAGTGTGCCTGACCCCAGGGTCTTCTTTCCAGAAAAGCGAAAGCGGTGATGGTGGTGGTTTGAGGATGTTTGTGCCAGGCAAAATCAAATCGACTCTGGGAACAGAACTGACAACACCAAGGGGAAGGGGTCCTGCGTCCCCAGCTTCCCCACCGGCCACAGACATCATTTGGCCACGAGGGCCCCACCGTGGCCCTCACAT
This sequence comes from Neophocaena asiaeorientalis asiaeorientalis, assembly GCF_003031525.2. Lineage (NCBI taxonomy): Eukaryota > Metazoa > Chordata > Mammalia > Artiodactyla > Phocoenidae > Neophocaena > Neophocaena asiaeorientalis. Next base: position 2,725,011 of record NW_020173674.1, on the reverse strand, counting down.
CGGCTTAGGGGTGATTGTCACACAGGGACGTGTCTGCCACCAACACCCACTGGACGGGTCTGAAAGGGAAAAGGCAGCACCGGTACCTGCTTCCTTCCGGGATGTCCTAGGAGTTCAGGCCAAAAGCCCCAGCAAGAAGGTCTTGACCTTAATAACGGGCTTGGGTAATGGGATCACCTGATCCATGGGAAAAGCAAACACCTGGGAAAACACTTAATTATTAACTGTGGGTGGGATCGCAGGTGACACAGAGGGCACCGGGGGCCATTTACATTTTGGATAAACAATGGATATGCTTTATCCTAAGTACTCCCTAAATAGCGCATGGGGCCCACGCATGCTAAAACATCATCCATCTGAAATTCACACAGGCTTCTCTAACCCTATCATCATGAGGGAGCGGGAGAGGTTCCGAGGAGAGGCACCGAAAGACCAAAACTCAGTCTGGATACCACCCGCCCCAGGAAAAGTCAGCGCCAGGACACGGGAGGGAAGGTTACTCACCACCCACGGGCAGACGTTTCTAGTATAACTAACCTCTTGGGGAAAATACCAAACTCTACAAACTCAAGTCGATAAAGTTCAATGTCTCTTAGAACGTGTTTGTTTCATTGGCCCCGCTGGGTACCTATTAATAAGGGAAAAAGAAAATAACGATGGTAAAAGCAATTTTAACAAAGACTCCATGTCCTGATGCCGAAGTGTTCCAGGGAAGCACGCAATCGTTCCAAGAAAACATAAAATCTTAAACTGTCTCATGAGTCCCCTAACACCTGTGAGGAACAGGCAGCTAGGTTTTCCTCTTGGTTCCTTCCAGACACAGAGAAAATATGAAACCTGACCTGGGACAGAAGTCAGTTTGTTTTTGGTAGTAAAAACAAACCAAAAAACCCATGGCCGAGGCTGACTTTATCAAGGTCAAAGTTGCAAGAATCATCTATATGAAGATCACCTTAAAAATGGAGAGAGTCCACAGCTCTGGTTTATTTCGTGTGTGTGTGTGTGTGTGTGTGTCTGTGTGTGTATGATTTTCTTGCAAAAAAGAGGTTTTTATTCAACTGGAATCTCAAAGACACCCGACACATTTAACACACTAGAAGCAAGATTTTGTGACTATTCATTTATTTTGCACGTTCGAATGTATATAACTATCTTATCATCAAAGCAGTGAGACCACCCCTTCCCTGAGGAGCTGCACTGACACTCTGTACAGACACGGGAACTCGGGTCAAGGTCACAGCCAAAGGTTGGCAGCAGCCTCCAGCAGAACTGGCAGGTCTGGAACCGGATTCGGGAGAAGCCCGGGTTCTATCGCACTGTTTGAAAGTTGCTAACAGATGATGGTCAATGCAGGCTGAGAGCGAGTGAGGGTGGTGGAAGCAGGTGGGTTTCGGGGAGGAGTGGGCCAGGTGGAGCATGAGAGCAGCCTGGGAAGGTGAGGAAAAAGCATGCCCTGTGTCTCTGTGTTCATTTAATCCGTGTTACTTTTCCCCGCACCCATACAACACATCCACTGAGAAGGGGCCGGGAGGCCCTGGGGCACTGGGCAGGGGCATGGGCTGCCCTGGAAGTTGCTGCAACACCAGCCCCCCAGTAACTGAATCAGAACCTGGTAGGGGTGGTCTAGGGTTCAGACCACACCTCAGAGTACGGGGAGACACCAGGATTCAGGTCAAGCACCACCTCCCTCTTCCAAGAACCCCTGCCTGGAAGCCGCCGCCCTCAACTACCCCCAGCAGAGTGACCGCAGCTGCAGCCCACCTGGCGCCACATGGCAGCCACCCCATCTGTTAGGGCCACATCCTCTACCACGCCGCAGGGCCGGTGGGTGGTGTAAATGCAGACCCCGGCCACCAGCGTGGCGTTAGCCCCCGTGTCTCCCCATCAAATTCACATGTTGGAGTCCTGACCCCCAGCACCCCTGTATTTGGAGTTGGGGTCTTTCAGGAGGTGATTATGGTGAAATGAGGTCACTAGGGTGGGGCCCTAATCCCACAGGACTGGTGTCCCTATAAGAAGAGGAGGTCAGGACACAGACACACACAGAGAGACAATCTACATGCGGAGGAGAGGGGCCTCAAGAGGACCCAGCCCTGTGCACACCTGGATCTTGGATTCCAGCCTCCAGGACTGGGGACAGTGAATGTCTGTGTGTGAGCCCCCCAGGCTGTGGGACTTGGCCATGGCGGCCCCAGGAAACTCACACAGGGGTGAGACCCTCCTGACCTTCTCCGTAAATGGGTGCATGAACCGCATTGATGACCAGAACACGCCATTTAGCCAGGTTTTCTTGGCATCTCCACAGCCCCTGTCTAAAATAAACTCTCCATTTCCATCCCATCTTGCACCTTCAGAGGAACTCAGAGGACGAGGTCTGTCCTCTCTTCCCATGGCTTGTCGGTACCATCATTTCCCCCTGGGACCCTCTCCCGAGCTCCCCGAGTCTTTCCTTCAAGCCTGGCTCACCCCAGCCCAGGTCAGACCCGACTCCCAAAACTATACAGACTCTCCTCCCCTCTCCTCGCTCTCTCCCGGGAATACCCGTTGTCCATACCGCCCTGTTAACCTCCAATGATTCCCAGCTAGCGTTCTGAGGACCATTCCATCACACACGCTCCAATCCACCCCTGGTCAAAGAAGTTTGGGAAACATAACTAGATGAAACAAAAGCGCACCAATCGCTTTACCGCAGAATTGATCAGAGCGGTCGTCTCAGAGAGTGGCAGATGCTGCATTTCCCAAAAGCACCTGCCCCCGAAACGCTTTCCCCTGGAGAGGACAAATGTCATCTCCCGCAGCAGCCGTGTCACGCGCCTCCAGTGCACGTCCCCCACAGGCCAGCTCCCTGCCAAGCACAGCCGCCCTAGGTCCTTATTGCGTAAAGACACGCACGGCAGGAAATCTGAAATATTCCTCTACTCAGAAGAAAAGGGCTCCAGGCTTACAGCTACTCAAAACCTTCTCCTTCAGCCAAAATCATTTTCCCCGAATCAGAAAAGGAGCTGCCTGAAATAAAATGATGTCTCCATCGAAGATCGCTGACTATGAGAGGAAGGGTCACACGCCTTCGTGGTGTGTTCTACGTGGACACGGGAGTATTGAGAAGGGGTCTGGGTAGATTAACAGAAATGCTGGGATTTGGAGCATTCACGAGCTGAACCCAGTTCCCTTCCGTGCTGCCCAGTTCCCTCGGGACTGTGTGCTCTCCAGGCAACAGGTGTGTGGTCCCCACCGCTTCCTTGTCCGGACTCAAGACGGCCTTGGTCTCTGCCTCCCCCGGTCCTGGAGAGAGCCAGGCTGGGTTTCCCATAGGGTCACAGGGGGCTCCCGTCTGCGCCTCTAAGGTAAACGGGGCCACACAATTCTAAAGAAGTCCTGCTTTTATCACAGGCCCACATTTCCGTTTTCTTCCAGCATAAATTAAGAGATTCTGCCCAACCAGTGCGCACCCAGCTCCTAACCTCTTCACAACACGAGTGGCTCACTTGTCTAACATTGTTGCAGAAACCAAGAATCAACTCACCCAAAGGAAAATGAGAGCCAAGAAGTCCCTCCCTCTCCTGGGAGGCGGTCTCTCCCGGCGCCTCTCAAACCCAAGCTGTGTTCAACAGTCCTCGTGTCCTCAGGGATCAGAGGCCCAGACCCTGACAGCCCCAAGGTGGATGTCGGGGGACTAGGAAATGAAACACCCTCAGTCAGGACCCAAACTCTTAGAACACGAAAACGAAAAGAGCATTTCCTTAACTGGAACAGTGCATCTCCCCCAGTCCTGTAGCAAACATCAGTATAATCGATAAACAAGCCAACAGATAAGTGAATACATTGTTTCAGGATTAAAAGGATGGAGGAAAATAATTACTTTTCAGATATAATGCTTCTCTGTGTGGAAAAGCCAAGAGGATCTAGTAATAAATTATTTAAACCAGTGAAAAAGTGCAGCAAATATCAGATAAGAAATTAATACACAAAAGTTAACTGAATTCTGTTACATTTGCAATAGACAATTAAAAAACATTAAAAAAAAATACTATGGGGGCTTTCCTGGTGGCGCAGTGGTTGGGAATCCGCCTGCTAAGGCCGGGGACACAGGTTCAAGCTCTGGTCCGGGAAGATCTCACACGCCATGGAGCGACTGAGCCCGTGAGCCACAACTACTGAGCCCGTGTGCCACAACTACTGAAGCCCACGCACCTAGAGCCCACGCTCTGCAACAAGAGAAGCCACCGCAATGAAAAGCCCGCACACCACAATGGAGAGTAGCCCCCGCTCGCCGCAACTGGAGAAAGCCCACGCACGGCAACGAAGACCCAACGCAGCCAAAAATAAATTTAATTTAATTTAATTTAAAAAAATACTATCGTACTCCCAACGATAGCCAAAAATATCTAAGAAAAAATATCTAAAGCAACCTGTGCTAGACCTTTATGGAGAAAATTAGTAGGACACCATTTAGAACAAACACAGAAAGAAATGAAGGAAGACCCAGATGGATGGAGAGATCCACCATCATCACAGGGTTTCATATCTTAAAGACAAAGGTCCTCCACAGTATACAGATGTGCTGTAACTTCCAACAGAAAACCTGGTAGCACTGTTCACAGAACTCAACATTCTGATTGTAAAGTGTGTGGACAAGGGGAAAGAGCCCAAAATAACCAGGACAACTTTGGAAACCAAGAGGGGAATCACTCGATCGTTTGCCAAGGCTTCCTAAGCAGTTATAATGTGAGGTCAGGATGACCTTGCTACAAAGACAGACACGGAGATCAGTGGAAAAACAGAGAGCTCGGAACAGGCCTTGTAAATGCGGGTATCCAACGTGTGTCGGTGCGTCGGAGGGAAAAGAACCAGTACATACGTGATGCGGACATCGTGGGGTATTCACGTAGAAAGTGTTAAGAAGCAGAACCCACCCCGCTCCCTACACGCAAACCAATGCCACACGCGCTCAAGACTTGACTGTGAAAAAGCAAACCTATAAACGTCTAGAAGAAAAAAATACGAAATGACACCGTAATAGAAGATCTCTTATTCAAGGAGTTTGGGATGCTCCAGAGACGCTGTTTTAGCACTGCTGTAACAGATGAGCACAGACTTACTGGGATAAAACAACAGAAAGGTATTCTTTCTCAGCTTTGGAGGCAGAAATCCTAAATGAGCCACACTGGGCTAATGCCAAGGTGTGGTCAGGGCTGATTCCTTCTAGAGATTCCAGGAAAGACTCCGTTTCCTTGCCCTCCTCAGGTTCTAGGGTGACCTCTACTCCCCCAGACAGTCAGCCCGCCTTCTCCCTCCAGTGCATCTGTGTCAGACCCCCTCTGCCTCCCTCTAATGGGGACCCCGAGATTACATTCAGGGCCACCCCAAATCGTCCAGAACAACCTCCCCATCCCAAGATCCTGACCTTTATCACATCCACAAAGCCCCCTTTGCCATATAAGGTCCCATTCGTGGAGTCCAGGGATTACAGCCTGGATATCTATGGGGGCCGTGACTCAACCTACCACAAACACGTGAAATGATTATTTGCCGAATAAATCAGAGGGGAAAAGCCTTTCTTTCAAGAATGCACCAAATACAAGGCCTAAAGGGAGAGACTGACAAACTCAGTGACGTGGAAGCTAAAACCTCCATTAGACACTGAGAACAGGCACCGGAAAGCTCTGCAACTTCGGAAGGACTCGTGTCATCCCAAAGAGCACAAAGCACGGGACTCAGATGCACGTGGGCGAGGGCGTCGGAAGGGCTGAGCGACAGAGGAAAACCACAACACGGGACGCAGCGAAGTGCAGGCCCCGTGGGGAGGGGCCCTGGGAGGCTCTGCCATCGCGCCCCGAATGCAGCCCCTAAAGCCTCACTGCTACGGACTGTAGTGTGTCCCTGAACTTCATATGCTGAAGCCCTAACCCCCAATGTTACTGTATTTGGAGAGAGGCCCGTAGGGAGGTACTTAAGGTGAAATGAGGTCATAAGGGCTGAGCCCTAATCAGATAGGGCTGGTGTCCTAAGAAGAGGAAGAGATACCTGAGTCCCCCACCCGTTGCGTGCCCCTCTCTCTCTGCCACGTGAGGCCACAAGGAGAAGGCGGCCGCCTGCAGGCAGGAAGCGAGCCCTCACCAGGAACCATATCAGCCGGCACCTTGACGCTGGGCATCCAGCCTCCAGCTCTGGGGTAAGGACA
>NW_020173674.1:2675463-2718740 GCF_003031525.2 Neophocaena asiaeorientalis asiaeorientalis | reverse complement strand
GTACTTTGTGATGGTGGCCCAAGCTGAGACACTCACCTTCTTCAGAGTCAACTGCAAAATATTACAGAGCCTACGGGCAAACAGGCTTGGGCAGCCCAGACCACTCAACCCCACGCAGCTTCACCCACAGGGGCCCGAGGAAGGGACCCGCCCAGCCAGGTCGGCCCCTGCACGGGTCTGAAAGGCACGGCCCACCACACACCTTCATCTCTGAGCCCCTGGGCCTCTGGCATATGTGTGTCCCCAGAATGTCTGCTTCCAGTAGAGACCAGTTTCTCCAAAATTGAAAGCGAAATCCCCAGGCAGACTTCTTCAAGGAGTTTGCTGTTTTACATGCAGGAAGCAGTGTCTTCACAGCCTCGGCACCTGCAGGGCAGCATCCTCAACCTCACTGACACAGTGGGTGGCACTGAGGTCCCCAGACCCTGGAACGGCCACTCCTTGCAGGAAAGATGCCCCTGCTCTTTGGAGTTCGCACACTTCCAATGCTCGTTCGTGACTGTGAGACGTCTGCCTGCGGTTGGGTCAAAACCCTAACTGCCACACTGGGCTAATGCCAAGGTGTGGTCAGGGCTGATTCCTTCTAGAGATTCCAGGAAAGACTCCATTTCCTTGCCCTCCTCAGGTTCTAGGGTGACCTCTACTCCCCCAGACAGTCAGCCCGCCTTCTCCCTCCAGTGCATCTGTGTCAGACCCCCTCTGCCTCCCTCTAATGGGGACCCCGAGATTACATTCAGGGCCACCCCAAATCGTCCAGAACAACCTCCCCATCCCAAGATCCTGACCTTTATCACATCCACAAAGCCCCCTTTGCCATATAAGGTCCCATTCGTGGAGTCCAGGGATTACAGCCTGGATATCTATGGGGGCCGTGACTCAACCTACCACAAACACGTGAAATGATTATTTGCCGAATAAATCAGAGGGGAAAAGCCTTTCTTTCAAGAATGCACCAAATACAAGGCCTAAAGGGAGAGACTGACAAACTCAGTGACGTGGAAGCTAAAACCTCCATTAGACACTGAGAACAGGCACCGGAAAGCTCTGCAACTTCGGAAGGACTCGTGTCATCCCAAAGAGCACAAAGCACGGGACTCAGATGCACGTGGGCGAGGGCGTCGGAAGGGCTGAGCGACAGAGGAAAACCACAACACGGGACGCAGCGAAGTGCAGGCCCCGTGGGGAGGGGCCCTGGGAGGCTCTGCCATCGCGCCCCGAATGCAGCCCCTAAAGCCTCACTGCTACAGACTGTAGTGTGTCCCTGAACTTCATATGCTGAAGCCCTAACCCCCAATGTTACTGTATTTGGAGAGAGGCCCGTAGGGAGGTACTTAAGGTGAAATGAGGTCATAAGGGCTGAGCCCTAATCAGATAGGGCTGGTGTCCTAAGAAGAGGAAGAGATACCTGAGTCCCCCACCCGTTGCGTGCCCCTCTCTCTCTGCCACGTGAGGCCACAAGGAGAAGGCGGCCGCCTGCAGGCAGGAAGCGAGCCCTCACCAGGAACCATATCAGCCGGCACCTTGACGCTGGGCATCCAGCCTCCAGCTCTGGGGTAAGTACAGCCCGTCGTGTAGCCCCCAGTACTTTGTGATGGTGGCCCAAGCTGAGACACTCACCTTCTTCAGAGTCAACTGCAAAATATTACAGAGCCTACGGGCAAACAGGCTTGGGCAGCCCAGACCACTCAACCCCACGCAGCTTCACCCACAGGGGCCCGAGGAAGGGACCCGCCCAGCCAGGTCGGCCCCTGCACGGGTCTGAAAGGCACGGCCCACCACACACCTTCATCTCTGAGCCCCTGGGCCTCTGGCATATGTGTGTCCCCAGAATGTCTGCTTCCAGTAGAGACCAGTTTCTCCAAAATTGAAAGCGAAATCCCCAGGCAGACTTCTTCAAGGAGTTTGCTGTTTTACATGCAGGAAGCAGTGTCTTCACAGCCTCGGCACCTGCAGGGCAGCATCCTCAACCTCACTGACACAGTGGGTGGCACTGAGGTCCCCAGACCCTGGAACGGCCACTCCTTGCAGGAAAGATGCCCCTGCTCTTTGGAGTTCGCACACTTCCAATGCTCGTTCGTGACTGTGAGACGTCTGCCTGCGGTTGGGTCAAAACCCTAACACGCAGGTGTATGAGCCTCTCGTGCCCACTGTTAACAAATCACCACGAACTTGCGTGAACCCCTTGTTTACAGAAGCAAGGCTGTGCCCGCTTCCCCTGCACTCACCAGCCATGCCCCCGGCCCCAGCATTTATTCCCCGACACCCCTCACTTGCTCATGAATGACATACACCATCCTTCCCTTCTTTGCACACCGTGTGTGCGTCCCCATTCTTGAACGGACCACGCGCTTCCTGAGGGTGATCTCTGCATCTGGCTGTGCGTCCCCCGGGGCCGAGAAAGGAGTGTCGCCCGCCCTCGGGGACGCTTGGTGAGTTACCAGGGAACTGATGGGCAACAGCGCCCATGCCACCAGGAAACAAAGTGAGGACGCTCTGTCCACATCAGGAGTAATCACAGAGCAGCCGGGACAAACCGATTCAGGTGACATGTATTGACACGAAACAGTGAAGGGGGAAATCAACTCATCGCAGAACAGACCCCACTGATATAAAGTTTTCATATATAAACTAATTATATAGTTGGCCATGGCCCTATCGATATATATACATATATAACCGAAAATCAAAACAGCAGTTCACACTCAGGAAAAACCCATGGGAGCCAAGTGTGAGTTATCTCAAAATTTTTCTTTAAAAAGTAAGTGAAATAAAATGGAAGAAAATATGGCACAATCTTAGAATGTTTCATTCTGATGGTGGGTATAGAATGGTTATTACGTTTTTCTACCTTTCTATGTTCATGTTTCTAATTAAAAATAAAATCTTTAAAAAATTAAAGGACTAAGACGTAGGATCTGCCTGTAATGGTCTTATCACTTCCGTCCTGGGGCACCGAGCACACCCTTCTTCAGCAGGAAAGCTGAAGGACAGAGGGCAGGGTGCTAAACCTATATAATGTACACTCTTAAAGTGTACAAAACGCACTAAGTATATCTACATAAAGGTATGTTATATAAGTATGTTATTTATAAATAGCATTATTAAATATTAAAAGATAAATATATATTTAAAATATGTTACTAAATATATTATGAAAATATTATTGACCTACATAAACATATAAAATATATATAATCGATATTTATTAAAACATGTATAATATGTTTAGGTGACAGATTTTCATGCTCGCAGCGCTCTTAGGTTGAGAGAAAATGGAGCTGACAGTACAGAGGGCTCCTGTGTTCCGGCTCTGTCTCCCGCTCAGATAAGCAATGTACTATTTAACTCCTAGACCATTTCTGCCTCAGGCCAGCCTCCCGGACAGTTTCTCTTGGACCAGAGAGGCCTGCAAAGGACAAAGATCTCTAATCCCATCTAGTTCACCCAGTTCTGATGAACCTGTCTCAGGATCGAAAACAAAAGGTAACATCAAAATACGCCCCTGTGGCCCGGGTGGCTGCTGCTCTCCGGATACTGGGGTGCCCTGCACCCCTCAGGCTCCCGCAGTTGCTGTGGGCTCCCCTGGTGAGTCCTGGCCACCAGGCTGTGACGCGGGTGAGAGGTGAGGATGTGGGGTCCCGGCCTGGGCGCCTCCCCCTTCCCTCCTCTTGCTGGGCACCCGCGGGACCGCAGCTGCACCCTGGGGCACCCCTGGGAGGTGACACAGCCCGGAGAAAATACCCCCAAGGGCATGCGAGGTCTCAGAATCCAGGTCACGGTGGTGAGGGCGAGGGGCTTGTGCCCTTTCGATATTACCCACCCCCGCCTTTCGATGTCAGCGGTGTCTGGCTGGCTGACATGTTGGCTGACGCCCCTTCTGAACTGTGGGTTACCAGCAGCGAGGTCAAGGTCTTGAGTCTGGGAACTGGGTGCGTCAAACAAGATTACAGACTTGAGACGTCCGGCGGAGATGAAATGTCCCTGAGATCTTAAAACCGAGACGAGTCTGTTACAAAAAGGCTTTAAATTTTTCAGATGGAGCATGGGGTCTCCCAACAGCTTTCTGTGCTGCTTCCAGGCATCAGGCACTGCCTGGATAGGTGGGTGCTCTGTCTGGGCGCTAAGTCCCTGACCCTGCAGGAAGCTCTGTGGCCACTTGTTTGGGGACGGCCCTGGCTGCACCTTGGGTGGGGCAGCCGCTACCCTCCCTGGTCCTGCCATCACCCATAGTGACAGAGTTTAAGCTGAGGATGGGTTTTCTTTAATTCCTGTCATCCCAACGGCTGTGGGAACCTGCTCTCCTCTGCAACCATGGTTTCAACTTTCACCTCGTTTTCCCAAGAAAGGACCTTAAGGAAATACCTTTCTCCTCCGGGAGTTTAAAACCACCAAGCTACCGTCCCAGCGCGAGAAACTCTTGCAGTCTCTACGGGGGACGCACCTCAGGTCAGCACATCCGTCCAACAGCCCATGGACCTACAACGTCCCCCCGCAGGAGAATGAGGTCCAAACGCCAAGCCCAGAAGTCAGTTCTGATTCACCTGTGCGTAGCCTGGTTGAACCCCACAGTGAGAGCACCCCGCCCACAGAGCTCCCTCCTCAGAACCCCTACACTCAGCCTGTCCTGGGGGTTCCCAGCCCCACCTGAGATTCAGGCTGTCCTGGGATCCAGGAGTCGCTCACCTTCAGGTGCCCCCCAGGTGGTACAGATGCTCAGCCAGGGTTGAGAAACGAGGGCGCCTCTTACGCTGTCACCTAGCTTTCTCCTGGGAGCAGAGACCCCTCATCCTTGAGCAGCCCCCCAGAATGCCTTCCACTGGCTGACCTAACAGTCCACTCTACCAGTTCTCAGGACCCAGCCCAGGCCAAGTTCACGGAGCATCTCTGTGACCCCTGGCAGGAAACCATCTCCCCTTCGCTCTCTGCTGACCTCCAATGGAGGATGACCCTTCCACACCTTCCAGCGCTGCACAGATGGACGGACTGATGGACAGGACATCTGAGCTTGCAGAGAATGTGAGCAGGGGAGGTGCTTAGGTAAGAGACTGGCCAACAAGGCACGTCTTTCCAGACAGCATGAAAGCAGCAGGTGCAGGGTGATGGAGCACCTTTAGTTCTACTAGAGGCATGTGTATCCTTACTTACTTTCCAATTCCCGTCCTAGAGGGACTCAACATTCACAATAGTGGCAGGTGGCATCTGAGGAACACTTGACAATATTAAAGAATCCATGTGACTCTGAAATGTGTATCTACATAAATCTAGACATAACATGTGGAATGAGATACAGATTCTCTGCATAGACGTCTGAGTGGCAGAACTGTGACTCACTGAATGTTCATAAAAATGTTCAATGAGATTAAATTTTCAGAAAACTGAATTTGAACGTCTTTAAATATCACGATTTGAAATTATGTGCATTTATTTTAGCATTTTGCCTTCTAACGGATAATTAGAAATATTTTTGTAGCTATTGTTTTTGAAACCTTGTGAAAAAAAGTTTAATGTTTAAATTTATTTTAGTTCACATTTTAAATAATCCACCCAGATTCTGTACACTTTGAACATATTAAATTTTTAAGTATTTAGATTATCCCTCTCAATGGAACATAAATTATGTAACAATTTATGGATTACATAAATTGGATTGTAACAACACGCATAGTAAGTTTGCTAAACAGGAGGCAAGACAAATACATTTTATGGAATATATAATAATTAACGAGTGAAGTTTATCTTTATTACTTATCCAAATATCACTGGGCATCAACACAGAACCCAAGTGTGCAAATAATAATTAAATCCACTCATATTGGTATATTGCCAGCTTTCAGTCATATAATACGGTAAATCCACACACTTTTAAATTTATTATGAAGGATGATCTGTGAAAGCAGAAGGAGAAAACATATTTTATCTAAGAGCTTGCTAGCTTGATTTACAATTTTTAAACTGGAAGGACGTGGCTTGTCGTGTCGGCCTCCAGGTGTATTCCTGCTCCAGCCCCCAGATAATAGGACAGGCCTGCCAGGAGGGGCGTGTGGACCGCTCCCCACAATGAGCTCTCAGCGGACCTGAGGTGTAAAAACTCGGAGACTCCCAAGAATGACAGGGGAGCAGCTGTTTCCTCTGGGACTATGGACCTTCCCTGTGCATAAAATCACAGGAGCTGCCTGAAAACAGATGCCCAGCACACACACGGGGGTTCTGCTGGAACCAGATCAAGGTGCCGGTGTGGTCACATCTGGGTGAGGACCCTCCTCTTGGCCGCAGACGATGTCTCCTCCTGTGTCCTCACCTGGAGAGGGGGAGCGCTCTGGGGTCTCTTTCTATGAGGACACTAACCTTATAGGATCAGGGCCTCACCCTTGTGACCTCATTTAACCTTAATGATGTCTGTAGAGGCCCCATCTCCAAATATGGCCACACTGCGGGTTAGGGCTTCAACAGAGGGACACAAACATTCAGTCCATACCATCCGGGAAGGCCCACCTCTGCTCTCAAGCCCCCCGGCCACACTGGAGCTCTCGGCTGGAGGCGTGGTCCAGGGCTGCAGGAGTGGGTGTAAGAGGAACACCCCCACGGGTGCCCAAGGCTCCTGCAAGAGACGAGCATCACTCGCTCGGCACCACTCTGGGACGTGTTGAGCGTGTCACCAGAAGGGGCAGGTGGCCGTCAGAATTTCCAGCCCAGCGCACACACCCCGGGCACAAAGGAAACTCTCAAAATACGTTAGCAGCCGAGATCCCCACCCTCCTTGCCACCCCGCCAGCTCCCTCCCTGACCTCACACAGAGGACGGATGCCCAAGAAAGGCTCCGACACCAAGAACACAGGCGGAGGGCCACGGGCATGGTTTCTCGTGGAACTTTATTGAAAAGAAACCGCCTTTTGAGCATCTTCTCCCATATTTCAAATGGTTCCTTCAGGAAAGGTTCTTAGAAGTGGAAGAACTGTGTTAGTAGCACGTATGCATTCCTACATGCAATCCCCCACGAGAGAACACAGCCAGGAACCTCCAAAGACAGTCATAAGGGCCGCATTTCAAAGCCCCACAGCCTCCTGGGCTGATGGGGGCTGAGAGGTGAGCACCCTGTCCTCCACCCAATGTCACATCTGTCATGTCCAAGCAGGGAGAGGTATCACAACTTGCCTGACAGTGTTTTATAAATCTGTTACATTTATTTTTCAAGCATTTGGACTTTTGTAGACTTCAACAACAATAAAAGGAAAATCGTTCTCAGCCCTCAGGGAGGATAAGATTTTAAAAGGGGAGAAATCAATTCCAGATCGGGTTCCCCTTCTTGCTGGGACCACAGGCGGGCAAGCATGCTGTGATCTGAGCTTTCTGAGTAGAGTGAAATTGAAGGCCCCAAATGCCACTGTGCAGGCTGACTGCTGTGCTGGCCTCAGTATTTGCACCACTTCGTGCAGGCTCGGAGTGAGTCCTCTTCCCAGGACGGCTCGGCTGCCAGCACAAAGAGGTACTACTGTTGAATCCTCTTCCTTGACCAGCCAGACAAACATCCCCCAGGGAAATGCTCCTTCACATCCACAAGCTAAGAGGGGGCTTTGGCTAAAACAATATTAACTTCTGCCCAAGAGTTTCCTCTTCCAGAAAAGTAAGCAACGCAAATGCTGAAGTCCCATTCATGCAACACAAACCCAAATGGACTGGGTTGAATAGAGTCCCCCCAGACTCACATCCACCCAGAACCTCAGAATGGGACCTTATTTGGAAACAAGGTCTCTGCAGATGCAATTAGCTTAGTTAAGATGAGGTCATACTGAAGCAGACTGGGTCCTAAATCCAGCGACTGATGCCCTTACAAGAAAGCCACAGAAAGATGCAGACCACGTGCAGGGAGGAGCAGGGAGACAGCCAGGTGATGATAGAGGCAGAGACTGGAGTGATGTGTCCACAGGCTAAGGTCATGTCAAGGTTGCCAGCTACCGCCAGGAGCTGAAAGAGGTGAGGAAGGATCCTCCCCTGGACCCTTCAGAGGGAGCAGGCAAGGCCTGATGAACCCATGAATTTTGAACTGTGACCTTCAGAACTGTCAGAGAATAAATTTCTGTTGCTTTAGGCCACCAGCTCGTGGCAATTTACTAAAACAGCCACAGAAAACTAATACACCAAAGATTTACACTCAAGGGAGTAGCACCATTCAAAGCTCTTCTCGGGCTTCCCTCCTGGTGGGGCAGTGGTTGAGAGTCCACCTGCCGATGCAGGGGACACGGGTTCGCGCCCCGGTCCGGGAAGATCCCACATGCCGCGGAGCGGCTGGGCCCAGTGAGCCATGGCCACTGAGCCTGCGTGTCCGGAGCCTGTGCTCCGCAACGGGAGAGGCCACAACAGTGAGAGGCCTGCGTACCTCAAAAAAAAAAAAAAAAAAAAAAAAAAAAAAAGAAATACCTTCCCTGACTCCGCTCTATTAAACAGAATCCAGGCCGGATGGAGAGGTGGAGACAAGAAACACAGGGGCAGGGGAAGACACAAAAGAGAGAGAGAGAGAGAGAGAGAGAGAGAGACCTCCACTTCCAGGCAGATAGAGTAACAGGTGCTGGATTTAGCCTCCTGCCCGGAACTGCCAAAATCTGCTCAAAGTATATGGAACAACGGTTTTGAAACATGCACGACAGTGATGCATGAGAGCCAGGAAACAAGTGAGGTGAGCCCTGTGACTTCTCCCAGCTTCCTGCCTTCAGTGTCCAGGCCATGATCCAAGAAAGGACCAGGTGATGCTGGGCGAGTTTCCAGAGTGGAGGTGACGGGGCTGGGAACACAGGGCAGGGCCAAGGCAGCGATAGCCTGCAGGACAGAGCCCAGGGGAGGACAGGCTGGAACACAGAGGTCACTAGAGACCTGCAGAGGGTCCTTGGAGTATTCTGGAGGGTGTGATCAGCCCATGTTTGCGACTAACCTACCAGGGGAACTAGAGGTCATCACACACATCAATCACACTGGTCCAGGACCAATGCCTGCTCCCAATGGCCAAACTGGAAAGCCTCATGACTTATGGGGCACTGAACACATAGAGGGCTTTGCCCCAATAGTGGGAAATATTCAGGCCTAGACTGAATGCCGCTATGACCCCATACAGCAAATACTGGAAGTAAGACCTGAGGGATCAAACTGTCCTTAAGTAACTTAAGTGAATCCCAGAACAAAGTTCAAGAATATTTACACAAATTCAAAAATATGCAGACTCAACAAGAAAAATCCACAATTCACAATGTTTGGCAATAAAAATATTAATAAATTAATAAAACAATAAAAATGACCAGGTAGGGCTTCCCCGGTGGTGCAGTGGTTGAGAGTCCGCCTGCCGATGCAGGGGACACGGGTTCAGGCCCCGGTCTGGGAAGATCCCACATGCCGTGGAGCGGCTGGGCCCGTGAGTCATGGCCGCTGAGCCTGCGCGTCCGGAGCCTGTGCTCCGCAACGGGAGAGGCCCGCGTACCGGAAAAAAAAAAAAAAGATAATAAGAAAAATCTTAAAAACACACAAAGGAGAAAAAGAAATTAAAGACACGTTGCATCCAGAAGACAGACTTAAGAATTACAGCAGATTTCTGGCTGAAAACAGTGCAAGTGAGTGGACAGTGGAGCAACGTCTTTAAATTACTGACCCAAAGAAAGGCAAACGAGAATTATATAACCAGGGAAAACATCTTTCAAAAAATGAAGACTCTTCAGACATAAAAGCTGAAAGGACTCACGACCAGAAAGCCTTCCCTACAAAAGAAGTTAAAGGAGAACCTTCACAAGAAGGAAATGATACCAGGAAGAAAAAAAGAAGTTATACACAAGAGAATGGGGACAACTGTAAATGATGACACCATGGGTAAATACATGAGTTTCTCTTACGTAAATCTCTTTAAAAGACAACTTACTGTTTAAACAAGCAAACAGAGAAAGAGAAAGAGAGAGGAGTTTATAAAATATGTAGAAGAAAAATATATGACCACAAAATCACAAGAGTTGAGAGGGGAAAAGGTAGCACATTGTGGTAAGGTTCTTACGCTATATATGAGCTGGAACGGTATCACAGAAGAGAGATGTGAGAAGGTAAAGATGTATGCGAGAAACCCTAAGCAACCACTAAAATAACGAAACATAGAGTTATAGCTAATACGCCAAAAAAGGAGATAAAATGGAATCATAAGGGACTTCCCTGGTGGCGCAGTGGTTAAGAATCCACCTGCCAATGCAGGGGACATGGGTTCAAGCCCTGGTCCAGGAAGATCCCACATGCCGCGGAGCAACTAAGCCCGTGTGCCACAACTACGGAGCCCGTGCACCTAGAGCCCGTACTCCACAACAAGAGAAACCACCACAGTGAGAAGTCCACGCACCGCAACGAAGAGTAGCCCCTGCTTGCTGCAGCTAGAGAAAGCCCGTGAGGCAGCAGCGAAGACCCAATGCAGCCAAAAAATAAATAAATACATTTATTTTTTTTAAATGGAATCATAAGATTCTTCTATTCATCTAAATGAAGGCAAAAAGATGAGAATAAATAACAGATGGGATGAGCAGAACACAAATAGCACAATGACAAATTGAAACCAAACCATTACCATTTCACGTTAAACAGGACCCAACCCTAAGCCGTCCATAAGAAATGAATGTTAAAAATAAAGACAACAATAGGTGAAAAGTAAGAAGATAGGAAAAGACATACCAGGTTAATGCTCATCAAAAGAAAGCTAGAGGGCTTCCCTGGTGGCGCAGCGGTTGAGAGTCCGCCTGCCGATGCAGGGGACGTGGGTTCGTGCCCCGGTCCGGGAAGATCCCACGTGCCGCGGAGCGGCTGGGCCCGTGAGCCACGGCCGCTGAGCCTGCGCGTCCGGAGCCTGTGCTCCGCAGCAGGAGAGGTCACAGCAGTGAGAGGCCCGCGTACCGCAAAAAAAAAAAAAAAAAGCTAGAGAGGTAAAAAAATTTTTCCAGAAAATTGAAGAGGAGGAAGCTTCCCAACTTCTTCTATGAGGCCAATATTATTACCCTCATACTGAAAAGAGAACAGATCAATATCCTTCACGAACACAGATGCAAAAATTCTAAGCAAAACGTTAAGAAATCAGATCCAACAATATATAGCACTTCATGACCAAGGGTGATTTATCTCAGGAATGCAAGGTTGATTTACCATTTGAAAATCAATCAACGTAGTTCACCATATTAACAAACGAAAAATAAAAACCATTCGATCAATTCAATAGCTGCAGAAAAAGGATTTGATAAAATCCAACATTGATTCATGACAAAGCTCTCAGCAAACTAGGGCTAGAAAGAAAACTTCCTCGGCCCGATAAAGGGCGTCTCTGCAAAGCCCACAGTGAACGTCATACTTAACGGTGAAAGACTGAAAAAAATTCCCCCAAAGATCAGGGACAAGACAGGGATGTCCAATTTCACAGCTTCTGCTCAATACCAAGAAAAATAAATAAAACACATCCTGATGTGAAGGGAAGAAATAAAACTGTCTTTATTTGCAGACAACATCGTTGTCCATGCAGAAAATTGATTGGAATCCTAGAAAAAACTACTAGAACTGTTAAGTGATTTAAGCAAGATGGGAGGATGCATGGTGAATATAAAACAACCCATTGTGTTTCAACAAAGTTGCAAAAGGAACAACCGGACATTGAAATTTAAAGACAATACCAAGTACAATATCAACAAAACTAGAAAATGTGCTTCAGGGAAAATCTGACAAAAGCTGTGAAAGCCCCACACACTCCATACAACAACCCATTGCGGCGAGAAGACTTCAAACAACAAGAGACAGCCTCTGGAGGAGAGTCCCAAAGTTCAAGCTGTCACCAACCTTTGCTACCAGTTGGGGACCCGGCAACTCAGGGCTTCCCCTGCAACGTGGGAATGACAGGGGCTTTGCTGGCTTTCCTGGGGACAAATGTCATTATTTCCATTTGTGCCCTTGCAAAAAAACGTGACGCAGAAGCAATCAGCCCTGGGGATCCCTTTCCCAGACGTACCCACGACCAGGTCTCCCCTCCCCGCCAAGCCACAGGGCACGGGACGTGCTTTGCTTTATTTAAACGGATGCTACCTGCAGGTACTTCTGATCAACAGGTACAGGATGGAAGTAAAGAGAACAGAGGAAGCAGTTTCCACGCAAAAATGTGGAGGAGGCGACAAGCTTGACTAGTTTATGGTCTGGGCAGTAAAAATAGCATTTCCGGCCAGGGTGGGAGCAGAAGAAAGGCAAGAAAACACCAAGTTCCCTACCTTAAGCCCGTCCAACAATGCTTCGTACAACAAGCCGCCAGCTCAAGTCCAAGTCAGAAAAACCAACGAAACCAACATTCGGTTCCTAGTTGAAATAGATACAGGCCTCCGGAAAACACCTGCAGGTGGCGTATTTGAGGAAGTTTGTCAATCCACGTAAATAAACCGCACCGCGCATGCCCACACGCCAACGTGGATCAAACTAATTTCAGCCCAGGAGCTCAAGCCTCTAGAAAGTGCTGGAACCACAACCCAACGGGGTTGGTACCATCTCCAGATACCACCTGTGACACTTAAGCAGACGTTGCAGGCAAATTCCAGGTTGCCAAGGGGCGGGGGAGGGATGGAGTGGGATTTGGGGGTTAACAGAGAGGCACACCATTATATAGAGGATGGATAAACAACATGGTCCTACTGTACAGCAAAGGAACTATATTCAATGTCCTGTGATAAACCATCATGGAAAAGAATGTTAAAAGAATGTCTAGGGGCTTCCCTGGTGGCGCAGTGGTTGAGAGTCCGCCTGCCGATGCAGGGGACGCGGGTTCGTGCCCCGGGCCGGGAAGATCCCACATGCCGCGGAGCGGCTGGGCCCGTGAGCCATGGCCGCTGAGCCTGCGCGTCCGGAGCCTGTGCTCCGCAACGGGAGAGGCCACAGCAGTGAGAGGCCCGCGTACCACAAAAAAAAAAAAAAAAAAGAATGTCTATATATGTATAACTGAATCACTTTGCTATAAAACAGCAATTAACACAACATTGGAAATCAACTATACTTCAATTGAAAAAAGGAGACAATTTTTAAAAACAAAGCAAAATCCAGGGGCAAGGACAGAATCTCATACAGCCCCTCCTTCCTGCCAGCAGAGCCCCCA
This sequence comes from Neophocaena asiaeorientalis asiaeorientalis, assembly GCF_003031525.2. NCBI lineage: Eukaryota > Metazoa > Chordata > Mammalia > Artiodactyla > Phocoenidae > Neophocaena > Neophocaena asiaeorientalis. The sequence continues at coordinate 2,705,617 of NW_020173674.1, read as the reverse complement.
ACACAGCCCCGACTGGACCGCCCAGTTATTTCTCGCTACAAAGCACACGTCCACTTCTATGGGGAAGACTGGCCACATCCCGGCTTCCTCTTGTAATCCCACAGAAAAGGCAGCAAAGGGATTTTATTTTTAGCACACATGAACACCGGAACAGGCAGAAAAGGAGCAGCTAGGAAAGCACAGGAGAGATGGCAGAAGTCTGGTGGGCACAGCTGCCTCCAAGGGTAGACCAGCAGCCAGCTGGCAGCTCGGGATTCCAGAAGGGCTCGGAAGTGACCTGCGGGTTCCTCGCCTCGGGCGGAAGGCGGGAAAACTGGTTCAAAGTTTGTCCGGGGAGAAGTCGGGTCCCCAGGTCCAGTCCGGGTGACCCTCCTTGTCCCCATAGAAGGAAAGAGGGAAAGTGGACATTCTGGAGGGAGACCCTGAAGGTGGGGAGGTGGGACCACACAGGGAGCGAGGGGACTGAGTGGAGTCCACACACGGAACAGCGGGTCTTCTGCCCCCACCAGGCCCCTTCCCCTCACTGGGATCCCAGGACTCAATCTCTGAGGAGACGTGACGAACCCGAGCTAAGAGCTTCATTCCCAGCCGTCGGGATTCCCCAGTGAAACGGGCAAACCCCCCTTGGCTCCCCTGCGGGATGCCCGGCAGCCCGCCATCCAAACCCTGCCCACCTTCCCGTCACGTTGCCAACCGTCCACCTTACACGTAAACAGCTGAAGGCTGTCTGACTCCAGGCAAATTATATGCCTCATCACAGAAGGCCAAGGGGATAAAACTGAGGGAATCTTCCAGGAGTCGGAACAACAATGCAAAGAGATGGGAGACAGGAGAGAAGAGATAACAGTGTGAAAATACAACAGGGGCAGTGCAAAAACTTTACAGCATAACTAAAACAAACTCTAGAAAGGAAGTGCGGAAAACAGAGGGAGGAGTTGATCCATAGCATTTGAGAATTGAGGGGAAAGTTCATTACCGGCGGAATACCACTTCTGCCTAAACGTTAGCGAAGATTCAGAACGCTGCTCTGAAGACCCTGTTGTGTCTTTCAGCGTGGTCCCCGGAGCCTCTGGCTAGGGAGGCAGCGGCGTTGGCGGGGCAGGGGAGAGGGATGCTCCCTAAGAGTGACGCTTCCAGGCCACACCCCCCAACACTTAGCCCTCAGGTGACTCTTCTGTGTGACCTTTGAGACCCGAGTGGCAGCCCCGCAGGGCACCTGCCGACACAAGGGCTGTGGGTGTCAGAGAGAACCTGGGTGGCCACAGGCAGGAGGAAAGCGCTAGAAGCTGCTGTGCGGACTCAAGAAAAGGGGTCCAGACAAGACACCCCCGGGAGGTGGCCTGCAGGGATGCTCTATGTGAAGGCAACTTCAGATGCCTTTCAAACGAACGGAACTGGTGAGAAGGAGAGCCACAGCTGTGCGGTTGCCCACCGACCTGGACCCGTCAGACCCACCTGGGGAGCAGCTTACAAGGTGCCGGTCCCAGGCCACCAGATTCAGATCTGCTGAATCAGAGCATCTGGTGGGGTGAGGGCGAAGGAGCTGGTATTCTAGAAAGAAATCTACCGCCCAGGGTTCTGACATGCCCCCTGGGTTGATCACACGTGTGGCCCAACCTCCACACTTCAGCAACCCCACCAGGGTTCCCCCCTTACAGGGGAAACCTGGGCGATAAGAAGGTTTTCCTCTTTTGTGGAGGAAAAAAAATCCGCTTCCCTGCAGCTTCCAGGTGCTAATGCTGGTTCTGCAGCCTTGCTAGAGGGCTGAGGTCTTCTCCTCCCACAAGACAACCTTCCTTCAGGAGAAAGGAAACCGTACCTCCCAATCTGGTCCTGTCGCAGGTTCCCCATGTCCATAAGTAGCACTAACCATCTGCTAGGAGACGGTCCTCCTGGGCTCTCAGCCCCTCTGCACATCCCAAGAGAAGCGGCACTGGGACTCCCTGCTTCCGACTACAGCGAGAAGCCTTAGAGATGTATTCGTTCCTGGGGCTGCCGTAACAAAGCACCCCACACCGGGTGTCTTAAAGCAGCAGAGGTGTCCTCTCTCACGGTTCTGGAGGCCAGACACCCAAATCCAGCTGTGGGCAGGCCCCCCCGAGGGCTCGGAGCCGGCACCTGTGCCAGGCCTCCTCCCGGCTTCCAGCAGGACTCAGGTGCTCTTGGTTCGTTGGCAGTCATCTCCTCCCCGCGTCTCCACAACATCTCCCCTCTGTGTCTGCGCCCAGATGCCCTCCTTCATAAGTACACCAGTGGCACTGGGTCAGGCCCCAGCCTAATGGCCCCATCTTGCCCCTTTGCAAAGACCCAACTTCCAAGGAAGGTCATAATTACGGGTCCTGGGGGCTGGGACTTCGCCACGTCTTGGGGGGAGCGGATGTGACGCAGACAGAAGATTCAGTGTTTCCCTTAGGACCGAAAGGGGGCTTGTTCACTGTTCAGTATGTTTCCCTCCCATCATGCAAACCACTGCATGTGCGGTGCCCAGGGGCCCTCTGGCATCACTGGGTGGGGATCTGGGCTCAGGGAACCAGGACAAAATGCTGCTGTCTGCCTCTTACTGTCGCCATGAGTAATAGACGGATCTCCGTCTCTGACCAGGGGATTCGTGAAATCCTACCCAGCGACGTGAAACTGCGGCAGGATGACTCACAAGGGGAACTCTCAAACCCTCTACAGGTCTTTTTTTTTCCATTTTTTAAACTGAAGTATAGTCGATTTAGAATGTTGTGCTAATTTCTGCTGTACAGCAAAGTGATTCAGTTATCCATATATACACATTCTTTTTTATATTCTTTTCCATTATGGTTCATCCCAGGAGATTGAATATCTTTCCCTGAGCTCTACAGTAGGACCCTGTCATTTATCCATTCTATATATAAAAGCTGACATCTGCTAACCCTAACCTCCCACTCCATCCTTCCCCCAACCCCCCACATTGGCAACCACCCGTCTGTTCTCTGTGTCCGTGATTCTTTCTGTTTCATAGATAGGTTCATCTGTGTCATATTTTAGATTCCACATATAAGTGATATGATAATACAGTATTTCTCTTTCTCTTTCTGACTTAGTATGATAATCTCTAGTTGCATCCATGTTGCTGCAAGTGGCATTATCTTGTTCTTTTTTATGGCTGAGTAGTATTCCATTATACATATGTAGCACATCTTCTTCATCCATTCCTCTGTCGTTGGACATTTAGGTTGTTTCCATGTCTTGGCTGTTGTGAATAGGGCTGCTGTGAACATAGGGGTGCATGTATCTTTTTGAATTAGAGTTTTGTCTGGATATATGCCCAGAAGTGGGATTGCTGGATCGTATGGTAATTCTACTGACCCTCTCTAGTTCTTGACCCCAACCATTTGCCCCAGTTAGAAGTAAAGGCATCCCCCTTGACATTTCTAATCCCCGTATCCTAGCCACCCCTGAGACCTGGAGACTTGACCTCCTCAATCTCTCCCACCTTCCCTGTTGGCAGCATCTGGTCTAGAACTGCTGGCACGGCCGATCCCCATCCTGTCCACATCTGCTGAGTCATCTCCCCAACAAACGTCTGACAACGTCATCCTTAACTCCTCAGGGAAATGCGCCGACAACCAAGTCAGGTCCGGCTCCTTCGTTCCGTACCATCAGTAGAAGCACCTCCTCCCATCAGAGTAGCCAATGCCGATCGTCACTAACACCAGTCGAGGGCCATATGCCTTACATGGGTTGTCTCTTTGATCTTGACAACAATCCAGTGGGGCAGGTATTACTGCCCCAACTTACGGAATCCCATGGAAGTAAAGGCAGAGCAAGGCTTAACTGCTTCCCAAGGTCACACAGCTGTTGGCTGACGGTGGCAGGAATCCAACCCACTGGCTGACTTCAGAGATGATGAGGTTACGTTGCAACCCTACAGCCGTCTCCCACTTACCAGGCTGTATGAAACAGACATTAGGGTGGGTATAGCGTAGTGGATTCAAGATGGCCACAAACTCTGCAAACTCCTTGCATGCAGAGGTAGAGCCTTATTTCCGTCTCCTTGAATCTGAGCTGGACCAGTGGCTAGTTTTGACCACTAGAATGTGGCAGAAATGAAGCCATGAAACTTCAGAGAGCTGTGGCTCCCTACTTTACTTTTTGGAACAATCTACCTCTTGGAAGCCAGCTCCCTCGTAAGAAGTGCACCGACCCAAGCCCCAGAGAGCAACCTTCAGGGAGAGGGACCACGTAGAGAAGCCCCAGCCCGGACTTCTGGAGGGGAGCGAGTACCCCCAGCTCATCTCTGCCCGAAAGCCCAGCCCACAGGGTCATGAGCGAGTAAAATGGTTGTTGTTTAAACCCCTAAGTTTCGGGGTTGTTTCTCAAGCAGCGGTAGATGACGGGAGAGCATTCAAGGTCTGCTTCTCGTCTAGACTGGAATTCACTCCAGGAGAGGAGGGACGGGTCTGTGTCTGTTCACTGCTGGACAGCGCTGGGCACTGAGCATGGCCTTCAACCAACGTGCCCTCGGAGAACAGAGCAAGGCTTCAATGGACATCCCGCAACCTCCAGAAGCTGCCACAGGGACCACCAGCACTGGGGTGAGGAGTTCCTCAAAGCGTCTTCAGAACAGGAGGACGGCAGCCCCCTCCCCCCACGCCGGGCCCCCAGACTCCCTCCCCTGCACTGAATCAGCAGGAAACCCCGGAAAAGCCCAAGCAGCTCTCCACCCCCCAGAACATGCCACCCCTCTGCAGACCGAGGGTTTCCAACCAGAACCCACACGTGTCCTTTCAGAAACAGAATCCTCTCCCTCCGGGGACGGGGGTGTCTGTGCAAGGCAACAGGAAAACACAGTTAATAATTATAGATGACGTACGAGAGAGCACAGGTATGTGAATAACTGAAAGGCGGAAATAACCATGGCCACGTGGATTGCCTTGGCAACTGGGCAGAGCAGCAGAGAAGATGCACAAAAGTCAAGATGGGCCGGGCATGGGGATGGGACACACAGGGACGGTGCCCAGGGTCCCATCCGTTCCTGCATCAGAGCCCTGCCCAGTCTCACTGGCTGTGAACTGGACAATGTCCAGATGGAGCTCGGGTCCACGCAGTCTACCTGGGGCCCTGACCTTTTCCCTAGGGGGAAGGGGGTGTCACCCACCTCACTCCATCGAGCAATGGGTCAAGGTAGGTGGGAGCAAACCCCGGGGTTCTTGGAGCACAGCTCCCACCTGGATGAAGGCTGAGCCCCTGGAAGCTGCCGGACCGCGGGGCATGACTGCCAACACCAGGACCCAGTGACCACGGACGGGAAGAGGGGGACGAAGTTCTCCCGTCCTCTGCACAAGAGCTCAGGTTGGGTGACGGATGCAGCCAACGTGCTGGGCCTGAAGCCATCAACCATCCGCCGTCCTCAACACCTTGCTCTGGGTTCTTGATCCCAAGCCTCCTCTTGACCTTGGCTTCCCCGTCTCCCAGCAGATGTCCTGATCGCTCCCGGGCACCGTCCATCTCCCTTTGGCTCTGATGGGATCCCATTCCCCATCCAGCGGCATTATCCCAGCACCCGGTGCATCATGGGTGGTCATCGGTGCGTGTGTAAGTCACAAACCCCATATACTCAGACAGTGTCACTTGTCTTTACACTTGAACCCACTGACGCCCAGAGAGGGCGAGTTATGTGTCAAGCACTGCACAGCTTAGAGGCAGACTCTGAACCCAGATCTCCCCTTCTGATTCCTTGACTGCTGGACCCGTTGCTTCTCTGGGGAGACACACGAGGCAGGAAGCCTCCAAGATAAGGCTTGGGGCTCCTCCACCCCCTCAGATGTCAAAGCCCAGGGCCCCAAGGAAGGGCTGACTGCCTGGTTGTAGTGATAAGAGAGCAGAGCCTCTAGCAGGACAGTGAAGGACCAGGCCTGTCCAGGTGGGCGGCTTTCTCTCCCCAGCCCGGCACAGACCTCATCTGCCAAGGTGCTGCAAGTGGTCGATCCATAAAGCAACTGACAGCAGATGCATCCAGGTGCAGCCCACCTGGGGCGCCATGTGCCCACGGCTGAGAGAGGACACAACCAGCAAAGCAGAGTCAGCACAGCCCGCAGCTGCCATTTTTCCAGTCCCTGCTCTGGTCCAAGCCAGCCGACGTCTCCTCCCGCACGTCGAGAAATACTTCAGAAACGCCAAAGGCAGGCGCCCCTGATCACAGCTTTGGCAGGCTGTGCTCCCCCTGCATTTAAGCAACAACCAGGCCCTGAGGCCTGAGGGGAGGTCCAGGGGCCAGGAACCGTGAGGCACCTTTGCATCCCAGGAGGTCAGTGGGGATAAAGAGAGCTCTGAGCCTCTTCTCCGAGGAAGGCACAATGGGTGGCCGCTGTCCGCAACTGGAACGGTGGAACCCGTGGGTGGTCGATGGTTACATCTAAGTGCTACCACCACCCTCCCCGGTGGCGGGGCTGAGACGGCCGCTCAAGGCCTCTCCCCTCTCCGACCACGGATATCCAGACGTGCCAGAGATTCCAGCAGGACTTGACAGAACAGGGGACAGGCGACGCCCAGAGACACGGTGACAGCACAGGCCTTCGCGTCGGACAGAGCTGACCCACCAGCCTTGGCCACGTGGCTGGAGCGAATCAGCCAGGTCTTCCTCATCCGTAAGGTGGGGGCCAGCACTAGGGCACCCGAGAAGGCGAGAATTTAAAAAGAAATATGTGTAACGCACTTGGCAGGGCTGATACTCACTAAACGACTGTTAGCACTGTAACCTCATGTGACTGTTAACTCTCAGGGTAAAGGGAAGCTGACTGCATCATCTGAGACGGCTCCACTCTTGTGTGAGTCTCAAGCCGTAACAAAGGTCCACGGCCCGGGCAGCTTAAACAGCAGACAGTCACTGTCTCCAGTCCTGGAGACTGGAATCCAAGATCCAGGTGTGGACAGGGTCGGGTCCTCCTGAGGCCTCTCTCCTCGGCGTGTAGACGGCCGTCTTCTCTCTGTGTCCTCACAGGCTTGTCCCTCTGCGCGTGTCTGTGTCCTGACCTCCTCTTCTAATAAGGGTATCAGTCCTGTGAGCCACAACTGCTAAGCCCACGTGCCACAACTACTGAAGCCAGTGCACCTAGAGCCTGTGCACCGCCACAAAGAGCAGTCCCCGCTCACTGCAACTAGAGAAAGGCCACATGCAGCAATGAAGATCCATCGTGGCCACAAATACATACATACATACATACATATGTAAATAAATAAATAAATGTAAAAAAAGGATATCAGTCCTTACACATATGACCTCATTTTACCCTAAGCACCTCTTTAAAGATCCCATCTCCAAATACAGTCACATCCGAGGTGCTGGGTGTTAGGGCTTCAGTATATGAAATTGGGGGACACGGTTCAGCCTGTAACAACACGCTCCCTCACAGCGGACCTATGACAATAGCCCCTTGTAAACGACAGGGCAGCATCTATGAGCCTGTTTACAAACATGTCAAACAAAACAATTTTCATGTCATAACTCACATATGTATCCAGTCTTTTCGCCATAAGCTTCTTTGCCATAAACATCTTTGCCTCAAGCACTTTTGCCATAAACATTTTCACTGCATAACTAACTGACTATAAGACAACTTTGCCGTGAACAATAAAATAACTGGATGACAGTTTGGTTTCACCTGCTTGCGAGGCGTCAGATTTTTCTTTGGTTAGCATTATTGATGGCTTTATCAAGCTGAAAGATGATGATGATTTGCCCCAAGAGTTGGTTTCTTATTTTGAAACACATTAGATTAGAGGAGAATGAGGCTGAGGGCCTCAGAGACACAGAATTGGACCCACATTTCCGTAGAACTTTAGAACGTCCATCAGCAGGTGTGTGACAACCTGCCAAGAGCATGCAGCAGTGTGGAGACTGGCACTGCGTGGTCCAGAGCTAAGGTAAAAACACCCATCCTAACGTTTCGAAACTGATAACCTCTCTTAAGGAAGGAAGAAATTTTAGAGAAAAAGAAAAAGTGCGATGCCAAACAAGGAGACGAAATCAACAAGCAAAAAAACTGTAGAAAATACAATGACCTGGAAGACAAATCAATCTACACACATCTTAAATGTATTCGAATGTTTTCTATTTCGCGATAAAGCCTTTTTATTTTGTTTCATTTCTCATGTTTCATTATGACCTTTTTAACGTACCTCTTTTATCTTTTGTTGTTTTATCTTTTACAGCAAAACGGCCCTATAGGCAATTAGTTACATGAAGAAAGTGCAGCAAAAATGTTTACGGCAAGGAGCTTCAACATGGCGGAAGAGTAAGAGGCGATCACCTTCCTCCCCACAAATACATCAGAAATACATCTACATGTGAAACAACTCCTACAGAACACCTACTGAACGCTGGCAGAAGACCTCAGACCTCCCAAATGGCAAGAAACTCCCCACGTACCTGGGTAGGGCAAAAGAAAAAAGAATAAACAGAGACAAAAGAATAGGGACAGGACCTGCACCAGTGGGAGGGAGCCGTGAAGGAGGAAAGGTTTCCACATACTAGGAAGCCCCTTCGCAGGCGGAGACTGCGGGTGGTGGAGGGGGAAGCTTCAGAGCCGCGGAGGAGAGGACAGCAACAGGGGTGCGGGGGGCAAAGCGGAGAGATCCCCGCACAGAGGATCGGTGCCGACCGGCACTCACCAGCCCAAGATCCATTTGTCCTAGGGTTCTGTCTGTCTGGTTTTGTTTTTATGTTTTTTGGGGTTTTTTTAGTATAGTTTTTAGCACTTGTTATCATTGGTGGATTAGTTTTTTGGTTTTGTTGCTCTCTTCTTCCTTTCTTTTTTTATTACTTAAAAAAATTTTTTTAATAATAATTTTTTTATTTTAATAACTTTATTTTATTTTATTTGCTTTCCTTCTTTCTTTTTTTTCTCCCTTTTATCCTGAGCCATGTGGACAACAGGTTCTTGGTGCTCCAGCCAGAAGTCAGGGCTGTGCCTCTGAGGTGGGAGAGCCAAGTTCAGGACACTGGTCCACAAGAGACCTCCCAGCTCCACATAATATCAAATGCCGAAAATCTCCCAGAGATCTCCATCTCAACGCCAAGACCCAGCTCTACTCAACAATCAGCAAGCTACAGTGCAGGACACCCTATGCCAAACAACTAGCAAGACAGGAACACAACCCCAACCATTAGCACACAGGCTGCCTAAAATCATAATAAGGCCACAGACACCCCAAGACACACCACCAGACGTGGACCTGCCCACCAGAAAGACAAGATCCAGCCTCATCCACCAGAACACAGGCACCAGTCCCCTCCACCAGGAAGCCTACACAACCCACTGAACCAACCTTAGCCACTGGGGACAGACACCAAGAACAACGGGAACCATGAACCTGCAGCCTGCAAAAAGAAGACCCCAAACACAGTAAGATAAGCAAAATGAGAAGACAGAGAAACACACAGCAGATGAAGGGGCAAGGCAAAAACCCACCAGATCTAATAAGTGAAAAGGAAATAGGCAGTCTACCTGAAAAAGATTTCAGAATAGTGATAGTAAAGATGATCCAAAATCTTGGAAATAGAATGGAGAAAATACAAGAAACATTTAACAAGGACCTAGAAGAACTAAAGAGCAAACAAATAGTGATGGACAACACAATAAAAGAAATTAAAAATTCTCTAGAAGGGAACAATAGCAAGAATAACTGAGGCAGAAGAATGGATAAGTGACCTGGAAGATAAAATAGTGGAAATAACTACCACAGAGCAGAATAAAGAAAACAGAATGAAAAGAATTGAGGACAGTCTGAGAGACCTCTGGGACAACATTAAACGCACCAACATTCGAGTAATAGGGGTCCCAGAAGAAGAAGAGTTTTGGAAGTTTTAGCCACAGCAATCAGAGAAGAAAAAGAAATAAAAGTAATCCAAATCGGAAAAGAAGAAGTAAAGCTGTCACTGTTTGCAGATGACATGATACTATACATAGAGAATCCTAAAGATGCTACAAGAAAACTACTAGAGCTAATCAATGAATTTGGTAAAGTAGCAGGATACAAAATTAATGCACAGAAATCTCTTGCATTCCTGTACACTAATGATGAAAAACCTGAAAGTGAAATTAAGAAAACACTCCCATTTACCATTGCAACAAAAAGAATAAAATATATAGGAATAAACCTACCTAAGGAGGCAAATTATGCAGAAAATATAAGACACTGATAAAAGAAATTAAAGATGATACACATAGATGGAGAGATATACCATGTTCTTGGATTGGAAGAATCAACACTGTGAAAATGACTATACTACCCAAAGCAATCTACAGATTCAGTGCAATCCCTATCAAACTACCACTGGCACTTTTCACAGAACTAGAACAAAAAATTTCACTATTTGTATGGAAACACAAAAGACCCCGAATAGCCAAAGCAATCTTGAGAAAGAAAAACGGAGCTGGAGGAATCAGGCTCTCCATCATCAAAAAATCTACAAACAATAAATGCTGGAGAGGGTGTGGAGAAAAGGGAACCCTCTTGCACTGCTGGTGGGAATGTGAATTGATACAGCCGCTATGGAGAACAGTATGGAGGTTCCTTAAAAGACTAAAAATAGAACTACCATATGACCTAGAAATACCACTACTGGGCATATACCCTGAGAAAACGGTAACTCCAAAAGAGTCATGTACCAAGATGTTCATTGCAGCTCTATTTACAATAGCCAGGACATGGAAGTAACCTAAGTTTTTAAAAAAAAAAAAAAAGATGCTTATGGCAAAAGTACCGAGAACCACCTACATGAACCCTCACCCTAATCGCTGGCTGGAATCCAGTCCCCCTGAATGGAACAGGACAACACTGAGACCTCCCAACCTGCACCCAGAACTCGAAATTTCACCAAGGTGTCATAAATAAAAAGAAACTCAAGGCAAGGGTTAATGGGACAGGCTGCACCAGCTTAAATGGAAGAGTCTTGCTTTGATCAGGAAAATGACTTAATCAATCCACTTTTACACTTTCTGCTTTCAGTCATTACTAGAATGTTCACTTACAAATGCAAATTGCAAGGCAATCTGTACTCATTAGGGCTTTCTTTTTCCGAGAGTTTTTATCAAGCCATCACGCGGCTATCGGCTCATAAACGTGACAGGAGAAAGCAAGACCCAGAGAAGGCAATCAAGCCTGCCTAATTAAATCATCTGCAGGGTGCCCGAGGAAATAACTAATAACTAAAATAATAACTATATAACTAGTATAATAACTAATAACTAGTGTATGAACAGTCTTTGCCAAAGGTAAACATGCAATTCAAACAACCTTCCTTAGCTCAGCCTTCCTTACTACCTCAGACAAGTCTGGAGAACCGAACCTGGTTATTCGGAAAGTACCAGGAAAAGCACAAGGGAGGAATAAAATCCTTCTCACAGTTGCCTTGTCAGGTGCACACAGAGACAGATGCCTCCAGGTGATGCCGAGAGGTAACATGGGTGCCGAGGCTGTGCCGAAGCCAGACGCCTCCACCATGTTACGCTCAACTCACAGGAGCTGCTCGGATCCGAAATGATGGCGATTCTCACAGGAGGGTGCTGGGAGGGCTTCCGGCCTGGCATTCTAGCCCACGGATCCTGGGGCCGCCTCCCCACAGCCCCGCAGCAATTCCAAGTCAAAGGGGGCTTAACTTTTTTTGCCAGAAAAGTAAACCCATTTCCTGGGTTTACCTACTGTCCACAGAGCTATTCCATATCCCACAGCTGGACCTGGAGCAAGAGTCTTCCTGACCCGACACAGTGGAGGTGCCGGGATCGCCATCACATGGGAGAACTGAGCCTTGGAAATACCTGCCGCTTCTCCAAGGTCAAAGGGCACCAGAGTCCCGGTCCAGCTCGCCATCAGCATCCCCCTGGATGCCACTGCCTCCTGCAGTGAGCTCTCGGCCTGGAGGTCTCTGTCCCTTTCTTGGCCCCTTGGTGCCCGTAGTAGTTTGCTCGGGCTGCCGACACAAAGCACTCCAGATGGGGTGACAACAGACATTTACTGCCTCTCAGCTTTGGGGCTGCAAGTCCAAGATCCAGGTGTCGGGAGGGTGGGTTCCGTGTGGGATCTGCCAGAGCAGGAGCTGCTGCAGGCCTCTCTCCTTGGCTGTGGATGGCTGTCTTCATGTTCACGTGGCCTTCTCCCCGTGTGCATGTCTGTCTTCAAGTCACACTGGATTTAGGGCTCACCCTAGTGACCTCATTTTACCTTACTCACCTCTTTAAAGGACCAGCTCAAATACAGCAATGTGGTACTTTAGTCGCAGTATTCTGGGATACTGGGGGTTGGGATACCAACGCTTGAATTTGGGGGAAACAGCTCAGCCCCTGACAGCACCATCGCTGGAGTGGCCAGGCCAAGAGCACCATCGTTTCTGTGTTACAAGGAAATCACGGCACAGAGAGAACCCCAAAGCCTTACAACACCAGATAGATCCCCACCAACTCCGGGGTTGGGGGGAATGGGAAGGGTGGGTGTCCAGACAAAAGCTTTCCCCAAGTGGCCATCAAGGCTGCATCTGAGATCTGTCTGCAGGTGGCTGGGCCTCAGGTGCAACTAAGAGGCAGGCGGCTGTTGGCATTGGCGTGGTCCCTGGGCCCCGGCACAGCGCTGGGGGGTCGGGGCTGAGATTCGACTTGGGCACCCCGCAGGCGTGTGGGGAGGGGGCACGCCGCACCTGCTGCAGCCCCCCACTCTCTACCTTCAACTATTCACAAATGATCTCATGCCCCAACGTTACTCACTCCTTGGTCTTCTTTGAATCACCTCCCTTTTCTAAACTCTAATTTTATTTAAAAAGAAAAACCAGAATCACGCCAGTAAACATGACTTAACTGCTGGAGCCAAAAGGCAGACCAGGATGGGACCGGAGCAGATTTCAAGGAGAGGACAGTATAGAATTCTGGGCCCAATAAAGTTATAGGAAGCTACATGCAGGTGTGAAGGATCTGATGACATGGCCAGAAATTGTCTTCAGAGCCAAGCTGGAAGTAATTTAAAAGTCTTAGGGGAGCCCAAGAAATGCAAAATAGCACAAGGCAATTGAGGGAGTTAGCTACAAATTTCCTTACAAGCTAGGATGGCAGATTCAAAGCATTAAGAATCATCCAGGCTTCTGTACCTGAGCAGGGCCCTGGGCTGCTGGGCTGCAGGACCGAGGCCTTGTACGTCAGGGAGGACTGGACAAAGCCACACAGGTCCTGGTCCCAGCCGGACGCCCTGGGAGATAGCCAACCCCAGGCCTGAGACTAAAGGACCACATTGCCAACTGGTCTGATTCCTTCATGGGTCGATGCTCTGTAACCCCAAGAAGCCTTAAACCTAAGGGCGACATAAAAAAAGACACCAAAGGCACCTCACTAGTATTACACGTTAAATCCAGGAATAAGGTTTCACTTTTACACCCTGTACCTGTTTATACTTGTTATCCTGGTCAACATAGGCAACAGAATGGCAGATTCAGACATAAGACTCTACACCAAATATAATTTTTAAGAAAGCTGAAAATTCTCTAGAATGTTTCAGAGGATGTAAGAGTCCCGGATTTTCAGTATAATTAGGTTATGCTTTACTAGTGAAAGTAATAAAATAATTACTTTCATCCCCGAGGCAGAATTTTTTGTTAGAATTCATGGGTATTTGAGCTTGTGAGATCCCACTGCTATCAAAGGCCCACTCTTCTTAAGGGATTACAAAATCAACCAGATTCATAAATAACAGCTGTAAATCAAATTCATGGGCTTTAGGGAAGTTAAGTCTTTGGGTTGGTACCTTGAATAAACTTAATATTAATTCTAAAATCACAAGTAACCCAAAGTTCTCTTTGCTACATGAGAAACCTTTGCTTGGGGCAAAGCGGGAAATTCGCATGGGCATAGCGCTTGTCATCAAGCCAGCTGCTGACTGAAAAAAAAAAATGTACAGGGCTTCCCTGGTGGCGCAGTGGTTGAGAGTCCGCCTGCCGATGCAGGGGACACGGGTTCGTGCCCCGGTCCAGGAAGATCCCATATGCCGCGGAGTGGCTGGGCCCGTGAGCCATGGCCGCTGAGCCTGCGCGTCCGGAGCCTGTGCTCTGCAACGGGAGAGGCCACAGCAGTGAGAGTCCAGCGTACCACAAAAAAAAAAAAGTACGACGTAAAAGTTGAGAATTATGTTTTATTCAGTGGACAAAACTAAGGACTTAAGCCCCGGATACAGCATCTCAGATAACTCCGAGGGGCCGCTCTGAAGAGGTAAGGGAGAAACCAGGACATATAGCAGTTTTTGCAGCAAAGACCAGGTGGCGGGAACATCAAAAGACGACTGTTAATTAAAGGGAAACCAGGCATCTCAAGTTAAGGAATTTACCGCTTTTCTATGTATGGGAAGATGCAAGAGTCTGGGCTCCCTGAAATCACTCCTCTGACCTGCACCTCTGCTATCTGGGGCCCATATCCTGTGCTTTTTCACCCTGAGTCTCTTCAGGGTAGGGGCAGGGAGTGGCTGCAGGGGCTGAGGGCTTGATGGTGGGCATCCTGTGTCCATCCTGAGTTCCCTCAGGACTCACCATTGGGGGCAGCTGTAATGTGATGGCTTGATGGCTGCAACATCGTTTGTTTACCGATACGGCCGTCAACATTTTTTCACTGACAGCCATAGAAAGAGATGGGAAGGTTATTAATCCAGCCCAGAACTCCAGCCCAGCCAGGCTCTCAGCCTGCCTCTGGCTCTTTCTGCTAAAAAAGGAAGATCAGTGAGTTTCTAAGAAGTCTCAAAGGCTCCCTGGCATGACAAACCAGGACTCTCCCAGCGATCACTCAGAAGGATCCATCCTCTTGTTCTCATGACTATTTCTTTTTTTATGGTTTTTTTTTTTTTTTTTTTTTTTTTTGCGGCACGCGGGCCTCTCACTGTTGTGGCCTCTCCCGTTGCGGAGCACAGGCTCCGGACGCGCAGGCTCAGCGGCCATGGCTCACGGGCCCAGCCGCTCCGCGGCATGTGGGATCCTCCCGGACCGGGGCACGAACCCGTGTCCCCTGCATCGGCAGGCGGACTCTCGACCACTGCGCCACCGGGAAAGCCCTCACGACTACTTCTTGAGCACCGTCTGCATGCCCAGCTCTCTGCCTAGGTGCTTGGGATACATCATTGACCAAAACCAACTAAAATCCCTGCCCCGGAGAGCTTCCTCTCCACTGGGAATGTTATAACAGAATTAAACGGAGAACAGATTTTTAGTTACGTCGACTGAAAAAAATGCACAACCTAAAAGCTGAGAATTACGCTTTATTCGGCTGATTTTCTGAGGCCTTCAAGCCCAGCAGACAACAGCCTCTCAGACAGCTCGGAGGGACGGCACTGAGAAGTCAGAATATTTAGGGGTTTTTGCAACAAAGACCAGGTAGTCGGAACATCAAAAGACTACAGTTAATTAAGGAAAACCAGACATCTCAAGTTAGTGAATTTAGCACTTTTCTATATACCGGAAGACGGAAGAGTCTGGGCTCACAGAAATCATTTCTTTGATATAAGCTTAGCTCTCTAGGGCCAGTACCCTGTTCGTTCCCATCCTGAGTTCCCTTAGGGCTCAATACCAGGAGCAGCTCTACTGGCTTGTTGGTTGCAACATCCTTTGTTTACTAATAGGGAAGCAACATTTTTCATTCACAGTTAGCACCTGAGTCAGGGCTCTCCAGGACTGCATGATGGGACCGGCAGAGTCACTGCATCCATCTGAGCCCAGGCTGGGAAGGGGACGGGTCAGGTTGAGGGCTGGGCTGCAGGCCCATGACCCACCCTCCGTCGGGCCACTGGAGCCAGGTCTGGGGTGTGCAGTGTTCATAGACCGTCTTGCTCCCTCTGTCTCTCCATCTGGACAAGTCCCACCTGCTCAACTGGACAATAAATCCCGAGGCCAGAGACCCTGTCCGCCTTAGACATCATCTCCATCCTCTAAAGGGCACCCCGGTGGGCATTCTATAAATAACTGTTGATTAAGTGGCAGGAAATTTCTGAGCCATGTCTCCACACCTGTGCAGCCCAAGGAAAGGGCATTTAAAGCAACAAGACTTAATCACCACCCGGCCACGAGAGGCGGGTGTAGGCACCCCTGCTGTGAACTCCAAAGTCAGAGCAAGTTCAAACATGGTGACAATGATGGGGACAACGTCCAGCGAGTCCCAGCTGACCGAGCACCAGTCTGGCCACTGCCCCACATCAGCTTCACACCAAGCCTTTCCGGATGGAGACATGAGTTTGCATTTTGGCCTTTCTATGTTATGAATTCTGTGGGTGACCCGAGCAGAGTGGACGCTAGGGTTGCCTGCACGGCATCCAGAACCCCGTTGGGGTCACACCTCGTGCAGGGAGCCTGCAGACGCTGGCTGAGGGGTCACATGTTACGTTAGGAGACGTCTCTAAGAAAGAGCACGGGAAACAGATGCCCTCTTCCTTAGGACCTTGTCTGGAACACTCCACCCTCTCACTACCAGTCTTTGACCTTGGACAGAAAGGGACCCTGGCCGGCCCTGGACTCCACTCCATCCCCATGCCGATCCTGACCACGGCTTACTCTGAGCCAGAGTCAGAAAGCCAGGACCAGACTCTTGGTCCAGCAGATCTTCTGGACTGAAAAAAAAAAAAAAAAAAAAAAAATGTACAACCTAAAAGTTGAGAATTATGTTTTATTCGGTGGACTTGCTGGGGACTTAAGTCTGGAAAACAGCCTCTCAGAGGACGCAGGGAGGAACTAGGATATACAGGAGGTTTTGCAACAAAACCAGGTAATTGAAACATCAAAAGATCACTGTTGATCAAAGAAAAACCAGACATCTCAAGTTAATGAAGTTAGCACTTTGTATGGAAAGATGCAAGAGTCTGGGCTCATTGGAATCTTTCCTCTGATGTGCACCTCAGCTCTCTAGGGCCAGTATCCTGCTTTTCTCCATCCTGAGTCCCCTCAGGGTGCACAGTCGGGAGCGGCGACATTTTTCGTCCACCAAGTCCTTGTGTGAAATCTGAAACTGCCATGAGTAGTTCTGGAGCCCTCAGTGGTGGCTGCGGCTTCCACCCCCGAACGTCCCGCGGTAGGCTTAACCTGCTGGGCTCAGAGCTGTCTGTGACACCCCACCAGCACTGGCGCTTACGCACCACTTCCCCGAATTCCATCCTGTTGTTCTGCCTCGGCCACCTGCCCACCCCACCACGACAGACGCACAGCCCATGCCCCTTTGTGTGTCACCCTCAGGACCAGCCTTGGTATGGCCACTTGCTGTGTGACTGAGAGAAAGTCCCTGGACCTCTCTGAACCTTTGCTCCTTCACCTGTCACATGAAGCTGTAGTTCTCATTTTCCCAAGTAATTTACGGTTACATCAGACAATCTCTGCGCACTCACTTTGTAAACTACAACTACGACACAAGTTCTGTTTCTGGTTAAAACACAAAGGCCACCACGGAAGTCAGACTCAAATAAATGTCGAAGAGTTGATGAAAACAAGCTGCCTCGGGAGGGAGAGGAGGACAGTGTGACCACCATCGACGGTCCCTAGTGCCAACCCCGCAAGGATGCCTCTAAAGCAGGTCGGGTCACCTGCAACCATGGAAGGACCTCACGCCTTGCTGGGCGGAATTCCAATCCCCTGAGGCTGGAAGAGACAGCCCACGACCCCCTCCAGGATGAGCAGACCTCGGGGGAAGGGCTGCATGAGTCGGTGTTACTGGGGACAGCGTCACAGGCACCAAGGATGCAAGAAAACAACAAAAGGCCAGGCAGGAAAGCCAGCCCCCTGGCAGAGAGAACGGCGTTTGACTTCAAAACAGATTATTCATCCATTCATCTGTCGATGGACACTTGTTACTTCCATGTCCGGGCTATTGTAAATAGTGCTGCAATGAACATTGTGGTACATGACTCTTTTTGAATTATGGTTTTCTCAGGGTATATGCCCAGTAGTGGGATTGCTGGGTCATATGGTAGTTCTATTTGTAGTTTTTTAAGGAACCTCCATACTGTTCTCCATAGTGGCTGTATCAGTTCACATTCCCACCAGCAGTGCAAGGGGGTTCCCTTTTCTCCACGTCCTCTCCAGCATTTATTGTTTCTAGATTTTTTGATGATGGCCATTCTAACCGGTGTGAGATGATATCTCACTGTAGTTTTGATTTGCATTTCTCTAATGATTAATTCCCGTGTCCCCTGCATTGGCAGGCGGATTCTTAACCACTGCGCCACCAGGGAAGTCCCACATTTAGGTCTTTAATCCATTTTGAGTTTATTTTTGTGTATGGTGTTAGGGAGTGTTCTAATTTCAAAGTTTTACATGTAGCAGACCAGTTTTCCCAGCACCACTTATTGAAGAGGCTGTCTTTTCTCCCTTGTGAAAAAAAAAAAAGTAAATCAACTAAAATCTCGGGATTCCATGAGGTGAAAAGTAATAAACACACAGATTAAGTGGGAAAACCAGGAGTCCAGAGATACAATCAATATCAAATAAAGATAATCTGAATATGCTTAAAAAAAACCACACAGATTTTTCTTCCTAAACACAGGCAGGCAGTTTTGTTTTCCTGTTTGTCCGTTATTTAAGGCTGTTTTTTTTTTTTTTAGCAGTTTTAGGTTCACAGCAGAATTGAAGGGAAGGTACAGAGACTCCCATGTACCTCCTGTCCCGACACATCCCCCGCTGCCAACATCCCCACCAGAGTGATCCATTTTCCTACAACCGATGAACCTATATTGACACGTCACCGTCACCCAGAGTTCACAGTTTAAATTAGGTTCACTCTCGGTGTTGTACGTTCTGTGGGTCTTGACAGGCGTATAATGCCATGTATCCACCACTGCAGAATCGTGAAGAGCATTTCCACTGCCCTAATAACCCTCTGCGCTTCACCTATTCATCCCTCCCCACACCCACACCCCTGGCAACCAAATGATGTTTTCACTGGCTCCATAGTTTTACCGTTTCCAGAATTTCATATAGTTGGAACCATACAGCGTGCAGCCTTTTCAGCCTGGCTTCCTTCACATGGTCATGTGCGTTGAAGGTTCCTCCATGTCTTTTCATGGCTGATAGCGCGTTTCTCTTCAGTGCTATTATTATATTATTCAATATTCTATCACCCGGATGGACCACAGTTTATTAATCCATCCACCTACTGAAGGGCATCTCGTGGCTTCCAATTTCTGGCAATCATAAATAAAGTTCTAGAGACATCCGTGTGCGGGTTTTTGCGTGGACACAAGTTTTCAACTCCTTTGGGTAAATACCAAGGAATGAAGCTGCTGGGTCACATGGTAAGAGTGTGTGTCGTTTTGTAAGAAGCCACTAAACTGGCTTCCAAAGTGGCCGCAGCATTTTGCATCCCCACCAGCAGCAACGAGAGTTTCTGTTGTTCCACATCCTCTCCAGTATCTGATGTTAATGTTCCGGATTCCGGCCCTTCTGCGAGGTGTGTTGTGGTATTCAGGGTTTTTTGTTTTTGTTTTTTAGCCATTTGTAATATTGAAATAAAATTCACCATTTAAAGGGTACAATTCAGTGGTTTTTAGCTATGCTGTACAAACATCACCAGCATCTAATTCCAGGCCATTTCTGTCATCCCAAATGGAAGCCCCATGCCAATCAGGGGTCACTCCCCCTTCCTTCCTCCTCCAAATAGCACCGACCCCCCCCAGCCAGTCCTGCCCCTGGCCACCACGAATCCAATTTCTGTTTCTGTGGATTTGCCCATTCACTGCACTTCATATGAATGGAATCACACAATGTGTGACCTTTTATGTCTGGCTTCTTTGACTTGGCATAACGTTTTAGAGGTTCGTCCATGTTGTAGCGTGTGTCCGGGCTTTATTCCTTTTCGTGGGTGAATAATATTCCCTCGTATGGATGGGCCACATGTGTTTATCCATTCATCTGTTGATGGCCATCTGGGCTCTTCACACGTCGGAGCTATTGTAAATAACGCTGCTGTGAGCAGTCACGTGTGTCCACGTCTCTTCCAGATTCCATGAGGTGAAACACAGGCAGGCAGTTTTGTTTTCTTGTTTGTTTGTCCATTTTTTAAGACTTTTTTTTTTTTTTTTAGCAGTTTTAGGTTCACCCTCGGGGACATATGTAGACATATGTGAACACGTGTTCATGTCTCTTGGGTACGTGCCCAGGAGTGGAACTGTTGGGTCATATGGCAGCTCTCCGTTTAACTCTTTGAGGACCCGCGGCCTGCTCTCTGCAGTGGGTGGCCATGTTTTCATCAGTGTCACCGGCGTGGCTAGAACAGTCACTCTTTCGTCAGTTGTCGTTCTGTCTTCAAGCTCCTCACCCCTGTACTTATCCAGGATCACCCCTATTCTACCAATAAGGAAACAGAGACATAAAGAGAGAGAAAAACTTCCTAAACCAGAGAGCTAAGACACGGTAGAACCAAGATGTGACCTTGGACCCTCTCTCCGAACCACTGCTGGCAGTAAAGGGTGAACACAGAGGGCCTGGGTTGTCCAAACTCTTGCTGGGTTCCTGGAAGGGCACCTCTGAGTCCTTGGAATGTCCTCCTAAGAAGAGTGATTTTGTTTATAGGCTGCCCTGAGCCACATCAGGTCATTTACACTGAGAACGTGATTTATGGTAGGGGGGCCTTGGCCTTGACCTCTGGGGGGCTGGAGACTAAGGTCAGCCTGTAGGTGGTCAGCCACGCCTACGTGAGCCCCTGGACTCCGGGCCGCAAGGCGTGTCCCTAATTGGCAGTAGTAGCTCACGTGTGTCGTCACACAAGGTTTCTGGAAGAATCAAGTGCTGTTTGTAAGTCTCCAGTGGGACAGGCCAGCTGGGAGCTGATGCCTAGTCTCTCCTGGACCCTGGCCCACGAGCCTTTACAACAGCTGACTGTCATCTGTATCCTTTCCAACAAAGTGTAACTATAATACTGATAGCTTGGGCTTCCCTGGTGGCGCAGTGGTTGAGAGTCCACCTGCCGATGCAGGGGACACGGGTTCGTGCCCCGGTCCGGGAAGATCCCACATGCCGCGGAGCGGCTGGGCCCGTGAGCCATGGCCGCTGGGCCTGCGCGTCCGGAGCCTGTGCTCCGCAACGGGAGAGGCCACAACAGAGGGAGGCCCGCGTACGGCAAAAAAAAAAATCCTGATAGCTTGGCTGAGTCCTGTGAGTCCTTCTAGAGAATCACTGAACGTGTGGATGGTCTGGGCAGCCCTGAACATCCGGTCCTATACGTGGCTGTAGTTCTAGGGAGAAGAGTTACATGGGACGGGTGGGGAGACTGACAGCTGGATTAATTTACCAGCATGTAAGTTTTATTAAAGTACAGTTGAAAAACTAGAAAAATGTAAACCCAAACAAGAATCACATACCGCACAGAGGAAATCTGGAGATCATTTGCTCCCAGGGTTACCAGAGGACCAGGGCAAGCGACCCGGCTCGTAAGCACGTCTCCCGGCCGAACTGGCTGCAGGGACAACCCCCTAGGCAGGTAACCGGATCCGACGCGCTTCCCGTCTGCGCTGCCCAGAACAGCTGCCAACCCCCGGGTAAGGTGAGCCTGTGCTGGGCAGGGACCCGCGTTCCCCATGGACAAGTTCTCGGGTGACAGACTCCCCATGTGAAGACGCAGGACGAGGTACCGCCCGGGACTCCTGAGACAGGTGTGCGTCACATACAGGCGCTGGGCATCTGGGCCCCACCAGCCACCCCTGCACTTTTAGGGGAAGCGGGATTCCTGAAGGCAGGCCCCACCCAGGTCTCACCTGGACCACCTCAGCCTAGGCCTGATCAGAGACACAGAAGAGAGGCCAGGGGTGTGCTTCCTGCCACCCAAACTAGTTCTCTCTACCTGGACACCGCCTACAGTGGCTGCCCTGGAGCCACCCAGAGCCAGTCTTGGGGAAGGGATGCAGGATGCAGATACCACAGAAACACCATCTCCCCGAAAAGGGAACCCTCCTCCACTGTTGGTGGGAATGTAAATTAGTGCAGCCACTGTGGAGAACAGTAGGGAGGTTCCTCAAAAAACTAAGAATAGACCTACCATATGATCCAGCAATCCCACTTCTGGGCATATTTCCAGAGAAAATCATACTTCAAAAAGAGTCACGTACCCCAGTGTTCACAGCAGCACTATTTACAGTAGCCGGGACACGGAAGCAACCTAAATGCCCATCAATGGATGAATGGATAAAGAAGATGTGGCGCATATATGCAATGGAATATTAGTCATAAAAAAGAACGAAATAATGCCATTTGCGGCAACATGGATGGACCTAGAGATTACCATATTAAGTGAAGTAAGTCAGACAGACAAAGACAAACATCATATGATATCACTTATATGTGGAATCTAAAATATGACCCAGATGAACTTGTCTACAGAAGAGAAACAGACTCACAGACATAGAAAACAGACTTGTGGCTCCCAAGGGGGAGGGGGTGGGGGAAGGATGGACTGAGAGGTTGGGATTAGCAGATGCAAACTATTATATAAAGGATGGATAAACAAGGTCCTACTGTATAACACAGGGAACTCTATTCAATATCCTGTGATAAACCACAATGGAAACGAATATGAAAAAGAATGTATATATATGTGCATGACGGAATCACTTTGCTGTACAGCAGAAACTAACACAACATATAAATCAACTCTACTTGAATAAAATGTTTAAGCAAAGAAACACCATCTCCCCATGGCCTGTCCAGGGATGCAGACAGGGATGCCAGGCAGAGGAATGGACGCCGGGACGTTCGGGGCATGTGACGCAGTCCCTCTCAGGACAGAGCGAGTGATGTTGGCCTGACACGTGCATCAGACCTGGGCCCTCTCACACCTGTCTGTTGGGATTAAGTTTAAGGAGGCCCAAGTTGCCCGAAGGGGGACGAGAAGCCTCCGGATTACCTCTGAATCCCACCAGGTGGAATGTTTCAGAAAGGGGCAGGGCTGCCAAGGCTTCCCACCCTCCACCGACCATGCCGCCCCCGAGGCGTATGTCGCGCGTTACCGTGTTGGTGGCGGGGAGTGGTAGAGTCTGCAGGGTCACTTGGAGGGCAGGAGTGTCCACGGGGCCATGTCCACAGTCATTTTCCGTGGCTGCTGCAGACAAGACAGGCCCAGGGAGAGCTGCCCTTGGGCTGCGGCTGCAGAAGAAGGGCCCCAATCAGCACAAGGGGCCCGTGGACCAGCCTCGTACCCTATCCTTGGGATCCCGTATCCGATTTCTGATGCCGTGTGCCCCAAGTCTGTGTGGGGACCTCAGTGTTTTCTGAAGCAATCGCTCCGTGAACACACGAGGGAAAAATAATAAACGAACTCCGCACACCAGCTCGAGGGCCCCCTGCGCTCTCAGGCGTTTGTGCTACCACAGTACGGGGGCGGGGTGAGGGGCATAAATGCAAAATTTTCTGTGTTTTCCTTAACAAGCTGGTTCACAGATCTCCCCGTGCCCCCTGCCAACTGATGACAACTCCGGAAGGCGACACAGCAGACAGCCGTGCTCACGACAAACCCCCGATGGGCCTGCTCTACATTCCAGCGTCCTGGCGGCTGGCATTTCCTCCATGCGTTGGATTAAATATTACTTTGAATCCATTTCGTGACTGTGAAACAGCTCTAGCGGAACCACTCCCTCTAAAAACATCCAGGAAGAATTAGCACTGGAAGGCGACTGCGTACCTGCCATCCAGGTGGAAGGAATAAATATAAAAGATGAACAGAAGCGTAAATATTTAGAGAACTGGGAACCAGCACCCCTTCCCTTCATCCCTGACTGCGCTCCTGACAGGTAAATTGCACTATTTTTCCCACCCATGGCTATGGAACCACAGCAAAATTACAGACACCGGCTTGCTACGTAGGCAGACAGGTGATAATTCATAATAGAAATGCCAACGGTAAAAAAGAAAAAGGGACAATTTGCATCCAACCGAACACCGTGAATTTTATTTCCAGCAGTCTGCGATAGGAACACCTCATACACCAGAAAGTTGACGTGTTTGTTTTGCTGAATTACAAGGAAAGGTGAAGTCAGCAAGTTGGTGACTCCCTGCAGTCGTAAAGCCATGCGGCAGCTGTCCCTTCCAGCAGAACCAGACGACTGGCCAGCATCAGCCCCCACATGAGACCCTCTCTGCCAGGTGTACCCCTGGACGATAAAATAGCCATGAGCTCTGGACACCAGGTTCCTAATCGGGTTCCCTCAACACCGCCCCGTTGGGATCAGTCTCATAAAACCATCCCCCGGTGAAAGCGTGGTTAACACCCAGTGTCACCACCCTAGAAAATTCCTGGTTTGGCTACACGATTTGTTTCATTTGAAACACATACATACATATTTATTTTCACATTACGATCACTTTACCTACGGTCACTCTCACCCAGCTCCTTTCTTACCAGGAAGCCGTCTCTACGAGCCTTGGTATATTCGGCCTTACATTGAGACCAGATCCTAACTCATTCCATCCAGCTATCTCCACCCACTTGGCCCGGGCTCAGTGGACGGGAGAGACCCAGGCTTCTGCCGAGAGAACCCAGGACACACCCAGCCTGCTCCACCCAGGAAAGCCACATTCCACACCCGGATGCGGGCAAGTCCTGCTGCAAAGAGCTGGTTCAGCAGCCTCAGGGCTGCAGATAAAACTGTCTCGGGGAACAGAGACACCAGCACGTGAGAACACGGAATTCAGTGCCCGTTCCTCCCGCTTCCTGGGATCCTCAGACACGCGACCACGTCCAACTCAGACCCTTGGGCCAGGGCGGGAGCCCCGCTGACCTGACGGCCGGTCCACTGCTCAGGGCCATGGTTTAGGGGGGATCACGGGGAATGCTGCAACCCGAGAAGCTTCCCTACCCCAAGGAAGCTCCCCGAGGCTTCATCAGGCCAAGTCGTCTCCTTCCGACCCCCTGGCGCCCAACCTTGGACTCAGTGTGACACACTAACGTCATCAATTTTTTGTTTTTAAACACTTTGGCGAAGATGTAATTCACACGCCATACAACTCATCCGTTGGAGGGCACGATACCGTGGGTTCTCCTATAATCATTAAGTTGGGTAGAGCATCACCTCTATCCATATTAAAACAACTTTCATTATCTCAGAAGGAAACCCGCAATTCTCAGCCATCCCCTCCCAACCCCTCACCCCTACCACCTTTGGCAACCGCTCATGACTTCCTGTTTCTATAGATTTGCCTGCTTTGGGCATTTCACCTAAAATGCAACCACACAGTCATTCAATTCTCTTTCTTTCTTCTCTTTGAATTCTCTTCTGCAAAAAGCCTTGCCCTTGGCCAAAGTTACCTCTGACCATGGTTCCTTAAGTCCTACGTCTGAATCTACGAGACAGCAACACACCTGAACCCCCCAGCTTACTGTCCACCTCGAAAATGTTGTTGTCTTGTCCTCAGCTTTCACTGAGGTCAAACGGTTTTTGAAAACTATTTGGGTTTTTCTTGGTTTTGGCAAAACCACAACTGAAAACACTATGTGAAAACATTCCTCCTAGGCTAGAGTGCTAAGAAAAATCTGCTCTCCAGAGGAACTAATTTAATATCAGACAAGAGAACGCTGTTATTCCATCTTTCCCTTTTCTCCCTGGCTGCCAGGAAGCTCAGAGATAAATACCACACGTGGCTGCAAAAATGTGCTCTCAGCCCACGGGTTGGTCGTAGCCTAATGATGATTAAAGCAGAGTTTTACCCATGGGGCCTGCAGCAGAATCATCTGGTTATCAGGCAAACAAGGCAGATTCCTACTGAATTGGATTTCCTTTGGAGGAGGTCTTAGAATCTGCAATTTCAACAAGATGCCCAAGAAATCTTGTTCCTCAGGCCAGGCTCTAAAGTCAAAGCAAAATGACATGGCCCTTTTGCTAGGACTGAGACGACCCATTTGGGGAAACAAACCCAGTTCTTGCTATTCCTCGATCGTCCTCACCCTTGAGGGGGAGCGTCGGTGAGCAGCCCAGGTGCTGTTTGCAGGGCCTGACACATGCCGCATGAAGGGGCTCTTACTGCCGAGATGATGACACGGTCCTTGGCTGAGCTATTCGGAAGGATCTACGTGATGGGCCCAATGACCACCACCCCTTTCCCTAGACTCACAGCCTCCACCTCATTCCTCAGAGCAGCCCAGCAGCTCCTGTCAACACTCCGGTCCACCTGGACCCGTGCACCTCCTCAACATCACACACCCCGCCCGGGGCTCTGGATGCCCGAGGACGTTCCTGTACCAGCTTTTGTGGTCCCACTGCTCACCGACCCTGACGCTGGGAGATGCTTCCCCCCACCACCTGCCTCGCTGGGTAACCAGGTCTAAAGTGGTGGGAGAGGGCGGAGGGAGAGGAGTGGGTAACCCAGGGCCACCGAGCTTATCCCTCCAATGGCACCGAGATGCCCGAGGGTGCAGCTGCATCCTGCCCTGCACAGGGGCCTGCAGTGGGTCACAAAGAGCATGCAAAGGTGGAGACAGGGGAGCCCCCCGGGAGGTGGGGTCTCCCGACAGCCGAGGGGACGGGCACCAGGAAGGGTGGTGCACAGAGCAGAGGCGGGAACCTAGAGGCTGGGACGGGACCGTCGGGCACGGGGAATGCACCCAAGGACAGTGTGGAACCGTGTGCTGCCCCTCGGGCCTCGCTCCCTCTGCCCTGATGAGAGGTGAAGATACTGGGGCAGCCGGAGCAGAATTTACCCGCCCAGAAAGACCATAGGCAGGAGGCGTGTGGGCTGGCCTCCAGGTGCCCACCTTCACCTCCAGGCCTAGGAAGAAGGCTGAATCACTCAAGGTGTACGTTCGTGCAGGGAAACTCTGAATGTGTGAAGTACTCGGGGCACTTCCATGGGGGCCCAGCAATGTGCAGCCGGCGTGGGGACGCCGGCCAGCACGTCCCCAGCCCGGCTGAGAGGGGAGATGCTCGCGGCCCGCAGGAAGCAGCTTGCAGGAGCTGCGTTCAGAGCAGGCTACACCTCTCCTGGCGGCTTATCTGGGGGCACGTCCTGCAGAGAGTGACAGGGTGAGGGCAGTCCTGCCTACGCCAGCTCCAAGGCCCCTCCCCAAGGTTTCAGCTGGGCCGCGGTGACCTGGGGAAAGGCCGTCACGTCTTCCCGCGGTGACCGGCCTGCCATCAAGGTAACCCCGGCGGAAACCTGAGCCCCAGCCACACGCGAGGCCCACACTTCTCCTCCTTCTCACCGAAAAGTGACCCTGTTCCCCAACCAAATCCAGATCCACGTGCTGTATGAGCGTCCCGGGGCTGCCATAACAAAGTGTCACACGCCGGGCAGCTCAGAGCAACACAAATGTATTCTCTCCCCATCCTGGAGGCCGAAAGTCTGGAATCAGGTTCACTGGACTGAAACCTGGGCGTCGCAGGCCTAGTGCCCTCCGGAGGCTCCAGGGGGGAGGGTCCTTCCTGCCTCTTCTGGCTTCCAGGGCTCCAGGTGTCCTGGGGCTCGTGGCTGCATCACCCCAGTCTCTGCCTTTGTCATCACGGGGTCTCCTCTGTGTTCACATCTCCCTCTGTCTCCCTCTTGTAAAGGCTCCTTGATGGTGTTAGGGGCCCAACTAGATCATCCAGGGTAACGTCCCATCTCAGGACCCCTAACTTGATCACATCTGCAAGCTGTACTGTACACAGTGACACATGTGGTCCTGGGATGAGGACTTGATACCTTTAGGGCCATTTCCAACGGCCCCACACAGCGACCCTTCGCTCCTCCTGGAGATTCCTGGGTCCCTCTGGGGAGATAACAGTGATTGAGGGCCACCTCCTTCACACAAGCTCAGAGAGGTACCATCACCCTCACCTGGGCCTACGCAGGGACTGCCCCGGGGAGGGGACAGTCACCTGCTCCCCATTTACTGACTGCATACCAGACCCAGGTTGGGGCTCTGGGTGGAGATCAAGGCTACTGTGCTTCTGTCCTGCAGACGACACGCAGACGGTGAGAGCAGACGCCCCGCCCTTCGGAGCCAGACGTCTGGAGACAGTGGCCCCCATTCGATGTCCACACCCCTCGCCCACCATCACTCCCCGGCTCACTGCAATCTGAGATGTGGGGGGCTGCGGGGGACCCCTCTGGAAGCAGCGTCCATGCGGTTTGTACAGCATCGCCCCCCCTTCGTGGTGAAGCTGCTGGACATGCCCGGGGCCCACGACCACTTACATACACAGCTAATCCCTCCCGTAATGCCCTGGGCGACACCGGCCCGGGCCTCCCTCTGGCTGCCTGGACCTAACAGCCCCCAAGGCCCAGATCCAAGCCCAAGGAAGGCCATCGCCTACATCTCTGGAATTCCCTATCAAAGGGGAAGCAGGATGAACAGCAAAAGCGGCAGCCCATAGGGTCCTGACTTGGTCCGTCATGAGCCTTCCTCTGGGGGCGTCGCTGGCTAGGGGCAGTCCCTCAACGCCACATCACCTGCTCCCAGGGGGAAGGAGCCCCCTGTCCGGAGCCCACCTCCTACGCAGATGTCACAAGAAGAAGCCACACAACTTAACCAAGACACAGAGGCCTTCAGACCAGGAGGACGCCAGGGGCCTGCAGGCTGAGCGCTCGTGGCCCCGGGGTTGTGGACGGAGAGCATCTCTCAGCATCTGATCTGCTTGTCAGCGCTGGATGCGCCGAGATCACTTAGAACAGGGGTCAGCAAACTCTGTGTAAAGGCCCAGCCTGTAGATATTCTCAGCTCTGAGATCACACGGCCTCTGTCACAGCCACTCAGCTCGGCCTCTGTAGCATGAAAGCAGCCAGAGATAATACAAGAAGGAACGAGCATGGCTGCGTGACAATAAAACTTTACTTACAAAAGGCAACCCACGGAGTGGGAAGAAAGATTTGCAAATCACATATGTGGCAAGGGATAAAAATCCAGAATATATAAAGAGCTTCTACAATTGAATAACAAAAAGCAAGCAACCCAATTCAAAAATGGACAGAGGACTTGAATAGACATTTCTCCAAAGAAGACATACAAATGGCCAAGAAGGACATGCAAAGATGCTCAGCGTGACTGATCACTGGGGAAATGAAAACCAAAACTGCAGCGAGATACTACTTCACAGCCACTAGCATGACTACCATCAAAAAGACAGGAAAAACTCATTGGTGAGGATGTGGAGAAACTGGAACCCTTGGCATTGCTGGTGGGAGTGCAAAATGATGCAGCCACTGTGGAAAACAGTATGGTGACTCCTCAAAAAGTTACATGTACAATTACCATGTGACACAGCAATTCCACTTCTGGGTATATCCCCCAAAGAACTGGTTTGGTTTTTTGTTTGTTTGTTTTGCAGTACTCGGGCCTCTCACTGTTGTGGCCTCTCCCGTTGCGGAGCACAGGCTCCGGACGCGCAGGCTCAGCGGCCATGGCTCACGGGCCCAGCCGCTCCGCGGCATATGGGATCTTCCCGGACCGGGGCACGAACCCGCGTCCCCTGCATCGGCAGGCGGACTCTCAACCACTGCGCCACCAGGGAAGCCCAAGAACTGGTATTTTTACACCCATTTCCGGAGCAGCATTAATCACAACAGTCGAAGGTGGAAAGAAACAACCTAAATGTCTGTTGACAGTCGATGGATACACAAAGTTTGATCTCCACACACTGGAAGATTATTTGACCTTAAAAAAGAAGAAAATTCTGACAGAGGCTACAACATGGATGAACCTTCAGGGTAGTATGTTCAGAGAAAAAAGTCAGACCCAAGAGGACAAATCCTGTAGGATTCCACTCATCGGAGGCCCGCAGAGTCATCAAATCCACAGAGACAGAAAGTAGGATGCTGGGGCCAGGGGTGGGGGACGGGAGGGGGAGCGAGTGTTGAATGGGGCCAGGGTGTCAGCTTGGGAAGGTGGGAGGTTCCGGAGATGGAAGATGTGATGGTTGAACAACGATGTGAATGTACTTAATGCCCCTGAGCCGTCCACTCAGAAACGGTTAAGACGGTAAACATTTACGCCACGTGTATTTTATCACAATTTAAAAAAACTGGATTTACAAAAACAGATGATGGTAGGATTTGGTCCGTGAGCCATAGTCTGCCAAGCCCTGATTTAGGACCACACACTAGGCACCCAGTTTTGGAGAGAATTACTTGAATCTCATCACCGAAGACAGAGTCTTCACCCAAACCTGTTGGATGTGTCACGTCACCGCCAGGAAAGTCACCTGGAACCTCAGAAATCCTCTGGCACCC
>NW_020173674.1:2652613-2675453 GCF_003031525.2 Neophocaena asiaeorientalis asiaeorientalis | reverse complement strand
TGGGGGGGGGGGGTGTGATTATACCCACAAGTGGAAAAAGTAATTTGAGGCAGTAATAAAGACCACTTCACAAAAACCGAATCTTTGAATTCATTCCATCTGTGATTCATTGAATCACGGGTGAGAATACACAACACTGTACCTTAATTCTGTTACTCTGAAGTGGAACCCTTCTGCCACTCATCACGTGACATCTGGCTACCCACTAAATTACCATGCAAGGGTAACGTTCCATTTTTTCTAAGTGGCAGCAGGAGCGGATCACTCCGAAAGGTCTGAAACCCAGAATCCACACGGGTTTATTAAGTGACGAATGTTTCACCTGTAAGGTGATGCTTCAGCCAGGGCAGGGGGGCGGTGAGGCGCCCACACAGGGGGCATCCATGATGAATGGAGGCCCCAGGACACCCGGAGGCCGCTGAGGGGCAGGGCTGCTTTGTGGGACACCTGAGGATGCAGGAGAAGCAGCTGAGAGGGAGATGAAGAGCCCAGATGAACCTGAGGTTGATGGAGAATTCTGCCTCAGCTACGTCCACACCCAGGACGCAGCACCTCCTGGGCTCAAGAAGATCCACTCCCGAGAGATGGAAACCCTCCCCGTCCACAGCACAAGGGCCACCATCCTTCCTCCAGCTGAGAGGCCTAACCTCCCAATGAACACCTGGTCCCCTGGCCTGGAGACAGCCCGCTGTGTGGGCGAAAAGCGCCCTGGCCGGCAAACCAAGATTACAACACGTCCACTCCTGGCCTGAAAGGGCCGTCCGGTCCAGTTTTTTCCTCTTCTCTTTCCCCTTGTACATCACTGACCACGGTCACAGGGACAGATCCTGAAATCAAATGCTCCCACCGCTTGGGGCCAATGGTAAGTATAACAGTTCTCTAAGAAGAGGCTGCAGGCCCAGCCCGGGCGGCACCCTACCTCAGATACCGGAATGGTGACAAGCAAACGCTCAGATCCAATGGTCAAGTGTCCTTTCTCAGGAAGAAACCTGGAGGAGGTCAGAGGGCCTTGGTGCAAACCCAGGCTCAGAGAGGTTCGACCTCGTCATGAACCAACAAGCCCCCCATCTGGCCTGAGGCGGATGACCCACAAATGCAGAAACACGCTGCACGGGGGCTTAGTGCTCTGCCACCAGCTGCCACCATAATGAATGATATGTAAGTCCCAAGTCCCGATCCCAAGGACGTCAAAGGCAGGCCTTATGGACAACGCTGTATGTACGGTTCAGCCTAGTGCGGGACCTTCCCTCAAACCTGGACACCCTCCTTCTCTGAGGCTGCTCTGCCTCTAGAAGAAAGGGCTGCCACATCCTCCACTAGAGTCACGCATCTCGTGTGCATCCATCTGTCACCTCTCCACTGAGCCACAGTGAGTGAGCAGGTACCGTGGGGTTCAGAGCCAGGGGGTTCCCGACGAGGGGCCAGCATCCAGCATCGGGGAGGAACAGAGGACAAGGGGACTGTAGGCTCTGCCCACTCAGCAGAGACAGCGGGGGCTGGTCCTCCATGGGGCCCCATCACCACCGCTCGCCAGGTGAATGCCCGTGTGCGCCCGGGGGAGGGCAAGAGCAGAGGCCAGAGAAGCTCAGAGCACGTGGAGGGAATCACGACCACACGGAAAGGCTTCAACAAGGACAGTGAGAGCGTCTGAACTGGATTTCAGGCAGGACTGCAGAGCTGGGAAGCTGGGGGTAGGAAACCAGTTAGGAGGCGACCCCCAAAAGCAGTGGAGACCAGGACCAGGGCAGGGGCAGTGGCTCCGACATTCCGCTCCTGCCTGCTGTGTTTGTAAGTCTGGGACATGCGCTCTCAATGGAATCTTGGAAGGTGAGACGGATCATAGTGTTTTTAAGTAGGAGGCACAGATATACAAGCAGAACGTGAACAGATACACAACCTTTCCATAGTATTAAAATTTCACTGGGGTGGACAATTTGGAAAAACGGTCCAAAATGTCTCCATGGATAGGCAATGATATTTTTTTATAAAGCCTGAGAAACAGTGTCCAACGAGGAGTGGACCTCACAGACCTGCCTTTCTGGTCCCCAGTACGCGGAGCCAGGCTGGGCGGCCGGGTGTCACACCAGAAGGAGCCCAGGCTGTGCACAGCCAGGGCTGGATGGAGCCTCTCAGGACCAAGTAGTCCATGAGCAGTGTGTCTAACTGCTGGGAGCCTCTCCCCTCACCTGAGAATGGCAATCATTTCCCTTTCTTCATGAGGTCAGTCATGGTAAAAGCCCAGCCTTTAGGCAACATTCAGCAAATGCCAAGTTTAAGCACATATTACAGATGAAACGATGCCAGTGGAGTACATATAACAAGCTCTGGGCACCAGACTCTGAGCACAGGGCATATCTCGGCTCTGCGGAACCACAGACTGTGGGCTTCCCTCCGTGGTCCCTGTGCCGGACACAGACAGGTGTCCCCTGATCCAAGCAAAAATGGAGGTGGGGCACCTGTAACACTTCCCCCATCATCCACTCTCAGCCACATTGGCTGAGTCCAGCCTGGACATCTCAGAGCACAGACAAGGAGCCAGACCTGGAGCCTCAGCCACAGTCCCGATAATTCCCCCAAGGTCACATTAGCCAGGCACCAAGGGGCAGGCTTGTCCCCCCAGCGCCAAGGGCAACTCCACCCACCCTCTCCCCACCCTGACACAAGCACCTGGGCCCTGACTGTGAGAAACTGGCCATCCTCTGGCCGCAGTGCCAAAGGGATGAGGCGAACCACACCATGGCAATGGAGATAGGCTCGCAGGTGACAAGGACACGAAGAAGATGTTCTAACTCACCAGAGGTGCTGTCAGACTGGGCCCCGCAGAAAGGTCTCTTGGAACAGGAACCGTCTGCACTCCAGTGGGTCAAGGCATGGAGACAGGAGAGATTTCCAGAGCTGCAAGAGACAACCAGGTCATGGTCCGATAGCACACGGGTCCCCATCAGCCCGTGGCCTGTTAGGAACCGGGCTGCACAGCAGGATACCAGTCCCTGGTGCCAGAAAGGTTGGGGACCGCTGAGATGGAGGCCCCAAGAGGCAGAGGTTAAAACTTCAAGTGCATCCTGATATCTCTGAGCTGAAAACCAGGGGCTGCGCTTCTGCTTCCGGAAAGATGGAGTAGACGCAATTTCCCTACTCCTCCCAGGAAGAGCCACGAAAACCCCAGTATGTCGTATAGGAAAGAAACATAAGATTCTGAGAGGTAGAGAGAAGGCAGCATGGGCCGGGACCAGGGACCCAGGGAACAGCACGGTGGTTGGTTCTAAGGGCTGGAGAACCTCATATCCCAGACTGGGAGATAAGAAGTCAGAAACCCAGAAACACCAGTAGAAGCAGAAAAAAAAGCCGCAGTGAATGACTATTCTCTCCAGCCAAAACGCCAGGAAAATGGCAGACGAAAAGGACTACGTTTAGATAATAGCTGCTCTACTCGACCCAGATATCACAGGAAAACTGTGGCCTCCACCCTGATTCATAGCAGCAGAGGCCGAGGGGGGAGCCTGGGCTTCCCCTTGTGCGGCTGCCATGAGGCACCCAAACCTCCACTGGGGGGGATCAAATAAACCGAGGTGGAAGCTGGGACTTTCTTCCCTACCGAGCTGTAACAAATCCTCTGGTTCCATTCGGGGAGCCTGGATTTCCACAAGCATTTGGCATCCCTCCCTCACGCCCCCACCTCACTCTGCTGGACTGGGGTCAGAAGAGGGCTAAAGGAGAGTCAGGACTTTCCCCATCACCAGCAAGAATGAGACCACCCCCCACCACGGTATCAGTGGAGACCACGTGGGGAGCAGGTCCCCTCCCCCACCAGCAATAACAGAAGCCTCCCCACTTGGGTATCAATAGAGGTCAACTGAGGAAGCTGGACATCTACCTCCATCTGGCAGGAACACTTCCCTTGTGAGAGTGATGTCAAAACGAGCCGGCTAAAACAGAAGAATTCCATGTAATGTTTAAAGAACAAACATCAATTCTACACAGTATCTTCCACAAAATAGAATCCAATCCATTTTGCGGAACAAATATGACCCTGATACTAAAACCATATAAAGAGAGTACAGGGCTTCCCTGGTGGCACAGTGGTTAAGAATCCGCCTGCTAATGCAGGAGACATGGGTTCGAGCCCTGGTCCTGGAAGATCCCACATGCCGCAGAGCAACTAAGTCCGTGTGCCACTACTACTGAGCCTGCTCTTTAGAGCCCACGAGCCACAGCTACTGAGGCCCGCGCGGCTGGAGCCCATGCTCCGCAACAAGAGAAGCCACCGCAATGAGAAAGCCACGCACCGCAACAAAGAGTAGCCCCCGCTCGCCGCAACTAGAGAAAGCCTGCGAGCAGCAACAAAGACCTAACACAGCCAAAAACAAACAAATAAATTTATTAAAAAAAAAAAAAAAGAGAGAGTACAAAAAAGAAAACCACAGGTGAATATCTCTCATAAATATAGACATAAAAAATCCTTAATAAAATATTATCAAATAGAATTAAGCATTATATGAAAAGAATTATATATCATGACAAGTAGAGTTTATTTCTGGAATGCTAGGCTGGTTCAATATTTTTTTAAAAAATCAATTTATAGGGACTTCCCTGGTGGTCCAGTGGTTAAGAATCTGCCTTCCAATGCAGGGGACGCAGGTTCAATCCCTGGTCGGGGAACTAAGATCCCATGTGCTGTGGGCAACTAAGCCCGCGTAAAAAAAAAAAAGAGAGAGTACAAAAAAGAAAACCACAGGTGAATATCTCTCATAAATATAGACATAAAAAATCCTTAATAAAATATTATCAAATAGAATTAAGCATTATATGAAAAGAATTATATATCATGACAAGTAGAGTTTATTTCTGGAATGCTAGGCTGGTTCAATATTTTTTTAAAAAATCAATTTATAGGGACTTCCCTGGTGGTCCAGTGGTTAAGAATCTGCCTTCCAATGCAGGGGACGCAGGTTCAATCCCTGGTCAGGGAACTAAGATCCCATGTGCTGTGGGCAACTAAGCCCGCATGCTGCAACTACTGGGCCTGTGCACTCTAGAGCCCGCGTGCCACAACAAAAACCCTACATGCCACAACGAAGATCCCATGTGCCGCAAATAAGACACGATGCAGCCACATACGTACATACATAAATATTTTAAAAATAAATTAAAAAATAAAAATAAATGTATGTAATACACTATACCAACAGGCTAAAGAAGGAAAATCACATGGTCATAGCAATCAACGCAGAGAAAGTATTTGACAAAATTCAACATCCATCTGTGACAACATCTCTCCCAAAAATAGGAAGAGGGGAAATTCTTCAACTTGATCAAGAGCATTTGCAAAAGTTCATCTCATCAGCTAACATTATTCCAAACAGGGAAAGACTAAATGCTTTCCTTTTGTGATGAGGAACACGGCAAGGATGTCTGCTCTCATCATTCTCATTCAACATAGGGGTAGACGTTCTAGCCAGCACAAAAGGCAAGAAAAGGAAATAAAAAGCATACAGATTGGGAAGATAGAAATAAAACTGTCCCCATTTGTAGATGACGTGATTGTAGAAAATCCCAAGGAATCGCCAAAACAACACC
Source organism: Neophocaena asiaeorientalis asiaeorientalis (assembly GCF_003031525.2). Classification (NCBI taxonomy): domain Eukaryota; kingdom Metazoa; phylum Chordata; class Mammalia; order Artiodactyla; family Phocoenidae; genus Neophocaena; species Neophocaena asiaeorientalis. The sequence continues at coordinate 2,669,876 of NW_020173674.1, read as the reverse complement.
TCCTAGAAATAATACATGAGTTGTGAACAAGGTCACAAGATGCATGATTGACATATAAAAGTCAACTGTATCCCCACATACTAGCAATGAACATGTGGCCACCAAAACTGATAATCCAATACCATTTACAACTGCTCAAAAAATAAAATACTTAGATGTGAATCTAACAAAACACGTACATGACTTGTACAATGAAGTCTACACGAATCGGTGAAAGAAATCAAAGAACATCTAAAGAAGTGGAGAGACATACCCTGATCGTGGAACACAGTCAAGATGTCAACTCTTCCCAAATTGGGAAGAGTTGGGTGGGACACAATCCCAGCAAGATTTTTTTGTGTGTATGTAGACAATATTATTCTGAAATTTACATGGGAAAGCAAAGGAACCAGAATAACTAAAACGAATTTGGAAAAGAATAAAGTGAGGGCAATCAGTTTACGCGATGTCAAGACATACACGGCCAGAGTAATCAAGGCTGTGTGGTTATGGAGGACAGATAGGGACACAGATCAACAGAACTCAACAGAGAGCCCAGAAACAGACCCACACAAATACACCCAGCTGATTTTTCTTTATAACTTTATTTATATTTGTATTTATTTATTTTTGGCAGCCTTGGGTCTTCGCTGCTGCCCGCGTGCTTTCTCTAGTTGCAGCAAGCGGGGGCTTCTCTTATTGCAGAGCACGGGCTCTAGGTGCATGGGCTTCAGTAGTTGTGGCTTGCAGGCTCAGTAGTTCTGACTCACGGGCTCTAGAGCGCAGGCTCAGTAGTTGCGGCGTACGGGCTTAGTTGCTCCGCAGCATGTGGGATCTTCCCGGACCAGGGATCGAACCCGTGTCCCCTGCATTGACAGGTGGGCTCTTAACCCCTGCACCACCAGGGACGTCCCCCAATTGATTTTTGACAAAGGCATAAAAGCAACTCCATGGAGGAAGGATGGCCCCCTTCAACAAAGGGCGTTGGAGCAACCGGGCATTGATAGACAAAATAACAGCCATCAGTGTGAGCCTTACACAATGACCCAGCAATCCCTCTCCTCGGCATATATCCATACAAAACGCTAATTCGAAAAGATACATGCACCCCAATGTTCACTGCAGCATTATTTACAATAGCCAGGACATGTCCATCAACAGACGAATGGATAAAGATATGGTACGTATATACAATGGAATATTACTCAGCCATAAAAAAGAATGAAATAATGCCATTTGCAGCAACATGCATGGACCTAGAGATTATCTTACTAAGTGAAGTAACTCAAAGACAAATATATGATATCGCTTACATATGGAATCTAAAATATGACACAAATGAACATATCTACGAAACAGAAACAGACTCACAGACATAGAAAACAAACTATGGTTACCAAAGGGGGAAGGGGTGGGGGAAGAGATAAATTAGGAATTTGGGATTAACAGATACACTACTGTATACAAAACAGATAAACAACGAAGGCATACTGTATAATGCAGAGAACTGTATTCAATGTTTTGTAATAACCTATAATGGAAAAGGATCTGAAAAAGAACAGATAAATATCTATATATGTATAACTAAATCACTTTGCTGTATACCTGAAACTAACAGAACATTGTAAATCAACCATAGTTCAATTTTTAAAAAATCAACTCAAAACGGATCGTGGACTTAAATATAAAATGTAAAACTTTGGAAAAAAACTTCTCACAGGAGAAAATCTTCAGGATCTAGGGTTAGGAATGCCAAAAGGATGTCAAAAGCACAATCCACACACAGAAAAAAAATCAATAAATTGGATCTCATCAAAATTAAAACCTTTTGTTCTGTGAAGAAGAAGATAAAAATACAAATCACAGACTGGGAGAAAATGTTTGCAAACCACACGTCTAACAGAGGACTAGTGTTCAGAATATAAAAAACTCTCAAAACTTAACAGGATAAAAACCAAACCATCCAATTAAAACAGGGACAAAAGACATGCAGACATTTTACAAAGGAGGATAGCGAGATGACAAAAGAGCACATGAAAAGATGTTCAAAACATCATTAGCCATAATGCCTTTTAAAGTGCAATGAAACATCAAGAAATTATAAATCGTTTAATTAAATGCTTCTTCAGTGTATCTTAAAAAAAAAACACACACACACATCATTAGCCACCAAAGCAATGCAAATTAAAACCTCAGGGACATATCCCCACACCAGAGTGGCTAAAGTAGAAAACAGTAAAATTCTGTGAGAAAATGGGCAAACTCTCATATTACTGGTGGGAATACAAAATGGGACAGCCATTAGGAAAACCCTGTAGCTGTTTCTTAAAAATCTAAACATGCAACTACCATACGACCCAGAAATTACACCCGTAGGCATTTATCCCAGAGAAATGAAGGCTCACATTCACACAAAAACCTGAAAACTAATGTTTATAGCAGCTTTATTCGTAACAACCCCAAACTGCAAACAACCCAGGTGCCCCTCCAAGGGTGACGGGTTGGACAAACTGACGCATACACACCATGGAATCTTACCCTGCATAAGAAAGCAGGGACCACGGATACGCAACAATCTCTATGAAGTTTTGATGACAGAGAGAGAAGCCAACACCAGAAAGTCACTTACTGTGTGATTCCACTTCTGTATAATTACTGAAATAACAAAATTATAGAGATGGAAGACAGATGAGTGGTTGCCAGGGGTTGAAAAGCAAGTGAAGTAGGAGGGAGTCTGTGGGGCTATAAAAGGGCAGCATGAGGGATCCGGGTGCTGATGGAAACACTTGCATCTTGACCGTGTCACTGTCAACGTCCCTGTGCTGAGATGTTGTCCATTTAGTTCTGCAAGATACTAGTCATGGGGCAAACTGGGTAGAGGGTACAGGGGACAGCTCTGTATTATTTCTTAGAATTGCAATTATTTTTAAAATAGTTTCCTTTTATTTTAAAAAGTACCTTGTGGAAAATGAAACTAATGAAAAGAGGTCACAGAGAGTTGCCATGTGACCCAAGACGTATGATTCTACTCCGAGGCGTAGAGCTAAAACAGATAAAAACACATGTCCACACAAAACCCTGTATCCTAATCTTCATAGCAGCCCTCTTCCTAATAGCCAAACAGTGGAAGTAACCTAAATGTCCACCAACTGATGACTAGATAAATAAAATGCGGTCCATCCGTGCAATGGTATCTTATTCGGCCACAAAAAGACACGATGCACTGACACACGCTACCACGTGGATGAACCCTAAAAAGCACGACGCTGTAAGTGAAAGAAGGCAGACACACAAGGACCTCACACATTGTACTGCTCCGAATGGGCACATCCACAGAGACAGAAAGCAGATGAAGGGTTGCCGGGGTCCGGGAAGAGGAGGGGGGATGGGGGGGCACTGCTAATGGGTACGGGGTTTGTTTTGGGGGGAACCAGAATATCCCAAAATTGATAGTGGTGATGGCTGTACAATCCATGAATACACGAAAAATACACCACCGTATACACTTTAAATGTGTGGATTGCATGGTATGTGAAATATACCTCAAATTGTTGAAAAAAGCAAGCAGTGACTGGGTTCTAGGAAACTTTAAAAGCACCCACTTCAGAGCGATCCTCCCTGTCGCCCATGGAGAATCACTAAATTATTGAACTATTTTAAAATGTTAGCCGGCAGCGTTCTGCAGCTATTTTTAGCAGTGCCCATCCCATCATTCCTAAGGAGATGGAAATCGTAACCGTGAAGCGTTCTGATAACAGCTCTGTAACGCCCAGGGTACGGCCCAGGCACAGAGTAGCGCCAGTGTCCTGGGCTGGGAGTAAGGAGGCGCTAGCCTGTGCCCTGGACAGACCCGGCTGCCCCAGCCCCGCGGGCCCTTCTCTGGAAGACCAGGGCTCCCAGAGTCAATCTGCCTGGTTCCAGCCCCGCTCTGCCACCACCCCCGACCGCGTGCCAGCTAATTCTGTGAAATGGGAATGCATGAAGACGCCACCTGGAGTCCTGAGGATTAACTGACCACGCACAGGTGGCTCCCCCCCCACGGGCACCCCAAAACAGAGGAAATGTCACCACCTCCCTCTCATCCAGAAAGGCAGTGGGAATGGCCCCATACTGCAGGTCCTCCCCTTAGCGAGGAACCTGATCCTGCCAAAGGTGAAACAGCTGTTCCAACAAAAACTGGTACAGGAATGTTCTAGCAGCATCGTTCACAGCGGTCAAAAAGTGGAAACAGGGACGTCCCTGGGGGTCCAGTGGTAAGATTCCATGCTCCCAATGCAGGGGACACGAGTTTGATCCCTGGTCGGGAAACTAAGATCCAAAGTAATAAAAAAAAAAAAGTGGAAACAACCAAAGGTCCATCAACGGAAGAAAAGACAGACAAAATGCGCTCTATCCATACAAGGCAGTATTATTCACCCATTAAAAGGGATGAAGCACTGACACAGGCTACAATGTGGACGAACCTTAAAAACATTCTGCTCAGTGAACGAAGCCGAGCGCAAAGGACCTCACGTCGTACGATCCACTTACATGAAATGTCCAGGGCAAGCAAATCCGTAAAGACAGAAAGCAGACGGGTGGCTGCCAGGGGCTGGAAGGGACTGTCTGTGGGTTTCCTTTCGGGGTGATGAAAACCAGCCCTTTTTGTACTAAATGCCACTGAACCGTACAGTTTTCAATGGTTGACTTTACGTTCTGTGTATTTCACCTCAATAATAAAAGACAGCCTCATTCTCGACCGCTCACGAGGGTTCAGAATCCACTTTACAGAGCGAGGGAGGAAAAAACCCTGAAAACGAGGCAAAATGCCAACACTTTCAGGAACGAGGAGAAAAGGGAAAACTCTCTGATCCTCGGCTTTTGTCACAGCAACCTTCCACAGCCCTCGGGGAGCGGCGGGAACGCGTACACCACTGCTGAAGTCATCTGATCTACCCATTCTCCCGATGAGAAAACCGAGGCCGAGGTCCCACAGCAGCTGAGCGGCCCAGCCGGGACCAGAGCCAGGGCCCGGCTGCCCCATCCTGCCTCTTTCTGCCTCCGGGAAATCGCTCCTCACAAAAGCAGGACCCGGTGGGAAGTCCCCGTGGCCCTTGACCCCCACGGAAGGCTCTTAACTCTCCTCTGTCCCGGCTCCATTACCAGAGAGGGCAAAAGTGCAGGTGGGAGTGAGCTTAGTAACAGCTCTCGTGTAAAATTATTCAGAAACAAAGTTAAAATATTAATTACGCCTGCCAGCTGAACCACAGAGCCCGTGACCCCTAAAAGCGTGAAACCCCAGCTGGCCCCTCCACTGGTGCCCGCGATGATGGGTGATTATAATGACCAGCAGCTGGGGGAGCCTAGCTGCAGACGGGGCTGCACCAAACCCATACGGGGTGCGCGCCTCCCTGGACCTTCTGCCTGGGGACGTCCTCTCCCAATGACCCTAGAATTGGCCATCATGCTCGCTTCAACCAAACGGGCCAGAGCAAAGGGATGCATTCTCGCCGCTCTTGGGAGCCCTGCAACTACTACCCAGTGACCAAGCCAGGCTGGCCCGTGGCGGGGTGAGAGATGGATGATGCAGTTACCCCCCGGCCCCTGCCAACGACCAGCCCACCCGGGAGACGTGAGTGAGGCCTGCCCACCAGCTGACCGCAGGTGAACTCAGGAATCATCGGAGTCCTACTCAAATGGTCCACTTTCCACATTGCGAGGTAAATAAACCAGGGGTCGGCAAATGATTGGCCTGTGGGCCGAAGTCAGCCCACAGCTTGTTTCTCTAAATAACGTCTTATTGGGGCACAGCCATGCCCATTCACCTGACTGCTCTTGCTTTGTAGAGAGACTGTACGGCATAAAGCATGAAATATTTACTCTCTGGCCCTGAAATAAACAGTGGTCGTTTTACCCAAAGTTTCGGAGTGTTTTGTTCCGCAGGCTGTTAGCTGACACAAGCTCCATCTAATTGTTACTGATTAGGTGGGCGTTACCATCCCACACAGCTGAGGATCAGGCCATGCCCGAGGCCACACAGGTGGTCCACGCAGGCAGCATCCGCAAAGCGGAACTGAACTCTGGTTTGTCCTACGCCAAAGGCCCCGTCATCTTGCAGGCTTTTCAGAAAGGGCTCTTAACTGGATGACTACCTTAATAAACATTCCACCCCGACCTCCCAGGTCCTCTCCTCCCTCTTCAATAAAAGATGGCAGGATAAAATTTCAAATGAACGAGAGCACATCCGTGTCAAGAGCATCATCTGAGAGCCAGGAAGGTCCACTCGAAGCAGCACCTTCCGCCCGGCCCGGCCCGGCCACCTGGGGCTCCTGCGGGGCAGTGGGCGGGGGAGCGCCCCTCGCTGAGAAACCCTCCGTGGGAACTTTCCGTGGACACACCAGGGAGCGGAGGAGCCCAGGTGGGCCCCCAAGGCTACTGATGACCCCTGCAGGGGCAACAGGTACCCTGGAGGACTGCCGGGTCCCCCCCACCCCGTCATCCGGAGCCCCTACATAAACCAGGTGCACTTACAGCCGAGGCCAGAGGCTCTGCAGAGACCAGACGGGGCGGGAATCCACAGCGGGGCCTGAACAGGCTGTCCCAACGGGACAGCGGGAGCGAGTTGGCAGACTCCAACCTGCGCGTGACGCGGGTCCAATCTGAACAGAGCAAGTACATACAGGTGTTGCCAATAATGACGATGAGTGCAGCTCAGGGTCCACCAAGGCCCATCAGAGTGAGACAGGCGGGGACCTGGGACCCTTGGCTGCAGGGCCGCCGTGCTGGCACCTGGACAAACGTCTCCTCCAGCTACAAAATACAAAGAAACTATAAGGGACTAAAAATAACTACATGAGTGTGCAATTGGGGCATATTCTGGACAACAAGGTACAAACAGACCAAAAAGCCCAACTGCCGCTTCTGAAGAGCAGGGACCAAAAGCAGGGTACTGAGCATGCCCCCTGCACACAACACCACCACAAAGAGGTGGGCAAGCCCCCTAAGCCACCCCTCCAGCTCGACCCCTCGACACACCCCTACCCGCCCCCCCATATAAAGAACCAGCTTGCCTCCCAACCCCGCGGCGAGTGGGCAAGCAGGGGGCCCAGTAAAGCCTTGCTTGAATTTCTTGTCTGGCCTCGGATGAATTTCTGTTGATTAAGGAGGCCAAGAACCCTGGTCGGTAACAACAGTCTGGACTTTATGTAGATGATCTCATTTAATGCTCAAAGCCACTGGAGAGGTGTTATTACCCCATTTTCAGGATGAGAAAACTGAGGCCCAGAGAGGTCAGCTGGCTCACCCAAGGACACACAGCAGTCACGTGGCAGAGCTCAGGCACCACCTACTTGCAGGACACACAAGCATGGACCAAGGGTCGTGCAAACACTCCCCAAAGCTGCAAAGATCCTGGGGCAAGAGCAGAGACGTAAAACAACTGCAGCCCTGCCCCATCCTGGCCAGCGCTATACTCCCCATCTGGCCAAAATCCTCCAGGCCAAACACCCCCGACTACGGCCTTGAAGAAGGATGCTCTGGAACACTGCACACGCTCATCCCCGCCAGGACAAAGGCACCGCCCAGGTTCAGAAGCACATTTGAGAAGCTGACCCCGCCTACATCCTCCTCCCCCATCCCAGAGGTGGGGGGAGGGGGCTATCCAAACTGAGTTACAGGGGCAGATTCCCTAGTAAGTGGTCAGTCAAGGCCACTGGGCACCAGGATGGACAGACACACGGGGAGAGAAGCTGGACAAAATCCTCACATCCCTCCAGCTCTGAGACTGGCCTGGTCAAAGCACAAAGGCACTTGCTGGGCTCAAAACCCCAGTCAATGCACCTCTCTGGGCCTCAGTTTCCCCTTCTGTAAAATGGACATAAAAATACTTCCCCCCAGGGATGGATTGTGAAGATGCCACGAGACCACAGGCATGAAAGTGCCTGGCACCGGTAGGCAATGAAACATATTCTGACAAAGTCTGGCGATAAAATGCAAATAATAATAACAGTGAATCAAGCTACCCACAAGGATATAGGTAGCTATTATTTTCTTTTTCTTATTTTATCTTATTTTATTTTATGTGATGGCATTGTTAATAGAAAATATTTAACAGGAATTTATTTATTATGATGTAACCAAGTAAGCCTGGTAAAGAAATCATTTCTGCCTCACAACACAGAGCACCATGGAGCTGACTGGATGGTCTGTTACCTCGGAGGTATTTCCTGTCTTCTGGGAAAGCACCAACCCCACCACAGGCCACTGACCCCACAGCCAAGCACATGTTACATTCTGCTGGGGAATCTGCCGGGTGTCACAGGTGACTGCACAACCTGAAAGCCTTAGGACCACGTGGACACCCCAGCGGGGACCAGAAAACTGCCCATATGTCTAGGGGCAGCAATGAATGTTAAATAATAATAATATTATTCCCGGACACTTCCAGTAAGAATCCAGCTTTTTTGGAGAATAAACCCCAGAAGCTATTTCACTGGGCCTGGTCTGGGTAGAGAGTCTACACCAACCCACAGTGGCCTCGGGGTTTGGGGGAAGCTGCCCGGCCCTGGGGACCTGGGGTCCGGCAGGAAACCTACTGGGACCTGGCCAGGTCCCTTCTCCTTCCTGAGGCCCAGTGTTCTCCCCAAAGCTGGACCTGGACCCCCCCAGCACAAACATTCTAGAACCCCGATCAATCCTAAACTAGCTCTGGGGTCCCCTCCCACCCCAGTCTCTCTGAGAGGTGGGCCTGAGCTCCACCCTGGGGTAGAAGGCTGGGATGATAGAGGTTCTCACCTCTCTCCCTTTTCCTCCAGTGAAGATTCTTGGCTGCTAAACCCCAGGAAGCACGTCTGCAGGAAGGGGGCTCCATCTGAGAACAAGACAGTGGGACGACAAGGTAGAAGCAGGAGGGACTGGGTGGCGGGGGACAGGGGACAAGAAATAAGGAAGCCGATCCCAGCCCCCAGTAAGGGCTGCTACAAACCCGTGCGGGCGGCAGTAGAATTCAAGCCACCAAACGCAGTTTTCAATTTCTTAGTAGCCATGTTTCAAACAAGAAGAGAAAAACCCAGTTGGAACGAATACTTATACGTCCGGAAACCAATACGTACAGAATAGCGTCCCTTCAACTTGTGGCACTAGCCACGTTTCAAGGGCTCGACAGCCACGTGTGGCTAGTGCCACCACACTGAATGGACAGAAGTGCTCGGTGGTAGCCTGGGTCCCTTGTCAGGGAAGCGTCTGTCCGGTCGCTGAAGATAAGACACCGGCTCAGCGCTTTGGCGTCACCCTGGTCCGGCTGAGCCCCTGGGTCCGGCATGTCTGAGCCTGACCCGCCCTGCCATGTGCTGGCAGGGAGCCCTGAGCTGACCCACCCCTCTGAACTGGCTCCTTTTCTCAACCACAGAATGGAATAATTTGCAACGTGGTTGTCTGCGGTCTAAAGGAGATCGTACCACCAAGTCTCAAAGCTCCTTTGTAAGGGATTGTAAACACACATGGTGGACTTAGAGCCAGATCGATAGGAAACCAATCCCCAAATGAGCTTGGGAGCTGGATCTGTGACAGAGGGGGAGAGGCAAAGCCAGCAGGGGCGGGGGCAGGTCCTCCTGTGCTGAAACAGACAAATCACATCCCGGCCTGACACAAGGGCCAACTCCTGATGGCATAAAGATAATAAACGAATATAAAGCAAGCCATTAAAGTTATTAGAAGAGAATACAGCAGAACCTCTCATGACAACAGGGTAGGGATGACTCGGAACAGAGAAACCCTGAGACACCACAAGGCACCAGGTAGTGAACGAGTGACATCTTGCAGAAGGGCATCCCCTCCCTGCTTCTCTCTCTGCCCCGACACCTTCCTTGGTCCTGCCCGAGACCTGGATGAACCCACAAAGGTGAGACCCAGTTCCCAGGCCTTTCCTCCTTGGGAGATGGGAACACAGGATATGGGAGGAACCGTGCTCCACAATTTCTCCAACAGACGGAGTCATTCCCGCTTTGTGGAGAGATTCAAGAAGAAAGATGGGCCTCTTGCTATGCGAAAGCAGCCTGGGTGAGGCAAGTGGGTGGGAGAGGTTCAGCTCTGCAGTCCCAAGACCAGATGGGCCTCGGGCTGGTCACCGCTTCAAAACGTGCTTTCCGAAAGGAGGGGCTGGAATACCCACATTCACGGCAGTATCACTCACAACAGCCAGAAGGTGGAGGCAACCGAGTGTCCACGGACGGATGAAAAGATACACAAAGTGTGGTCCATCCACACCATGGAAGATTACTGAGCCTTAAAAAGGGAGGAAATTCACAGACAGGCGACAACATGGATGAAACTTGAGGACGTGATGCTCCGTGAAATAAGCCAGACACGAAAGGATAAATAATGTGTGATTTCATTTATACGAGGACCTACAGTCATCAAATTCATAGAGAGAGACAGTAGGATGCTGGGGCCCGGGGCTGGGTGAGGGGGAGGGGGAGTGAGTGCCGAATGGGATGGGGACAAGGCGTCAGTTTGGGAAGACGGAAAGTTCTAGAGATGGATGGAGGTGAGGGTTGCATAGCAATGTGAATGTGTAATGCCACTAGGCTGTACAGTTAAAGTGGTTAAGATGGTGACTTGCGTGTTACATATACCTTAACACAACTTAAAAAATGTTAAGTGCAAATAAGTGTTTTCACATCAATTTCCATCAAATTCTTCACTTCTTATTTACTACTTCCCTCCCCTCCTTCAGGTCTTTGCTCAGGTGCCAGCTTCTCAGGGAGGCCCACCCTGACCAGCCCTCCCCCCCAGCCCCCTAACCAAGCTCTCCTCCCCTCCTGGACCACAGAGGTGTCTCTTTGTTATCTCCCTTCTCATTATTTGTCTCCTCTGGCTAGAACTAACGCTAAGCCAGCAGAAGGAAGGAAATAATAAAAGTGAGGGTGAAAATTAATGAAAAAGAACATAGAAAAATAGAGAAAAATCAATGAGACCATAAGCTGGTTCTCTGAAAAGGTCAGTAAAATTGACCAACTTTTCGCTAGAATGATCAGGAAAAAAAAGCGGGAAATACTCAAATCACCGAACTCAGAAATGAAGGGGAGACACTTAGCAGCCTCACGGGAACAAAAGAGAGGATGAAGAGATGCTGTGAACAACTGCATGACAATAAATTAGACGGTTAGAGGAAATCGATTTCAGTGAGATGCAAACCAACCAGTGTGACTTAAGAAGAAACAGAAGATCTGGACATACCCAGACCAAGCAGGGAGCGAGTTAACAAATCCAGAACCGCACAGAAAGACAAGCTCAGGCCCAGGGGGCCGTGCTGGTGAATTCTACCAAACATTTAAAGAAGAATTAGTATCTCAGAAAGATACACGCTCCCCTATGTTCATAGCAGCACGATTCACAATAGCCAAGATATGGATGAGCAACCTACATGTCCATTGACGGATGAATGGATAAAGAAGGTGTGGTACATATATACAATGGAATACTACTCGGCCATGAAAAAGAATGACATAATGCCATTTGCGTTTGGCATGGACCTAGAGATTACCATCCTAAGTGAAGTAAGTCAGACAAATACCACGTGATATCACCTATATGTGGAATCCGACACAAATGAACTTATCTACGAAACAGAAACAGACTCACAGACATAGAGAACAGACTTGTGGTTGCCAAGGGGGAGGCTAGGTGGGAGAGGGATGGATTGGGAGTTTGGGGTTAGCAGATGTAAACTATTCTATACAGAATGGATAAACAACAAGGTCCTACTGTATAGCACAAGGAACTATATTCAATATCCTGTGATAAACCATAATGGAAAATAATATTTAAAAAGAATGTATGCATACGGATAACTGAATCACTCTGCCGTACGGCAGAAATTAACACAACATTGTAAATCAACTATACTTCAATTTAAAAAAGAATTAATATCAATTCATCACCAACTTTTCCAAAAAATAGAAGAGAACCCTTCCCAACAATTTTTTGAGGCCGATATTACCATGATACCATCCCAAGAAAACGAGAGACCCATAGCTCTTATGCACATACACACAAAAAGTTCAGCAAAATACTAGAAAACTGAATCCAGCAGCATATAAAAAGGCTTATAAACCATGACTAAGTGGGATTCATCCCAAGAGTGCAAAAGGGGCTTCACATCAAAAAATCAATTAATGTAAGACACCGTATTAATAAAGGACCAAAAGCAGCTGATCATCTCAAGAGATGCAGAAAAAGCATTTGACACAATCCAGCAGCGCTTCAAGATACAAACGCTCAACAAAGAAGACGTGAGGACTTCTTGAACCTGATAAAGGGCAGCCACAAGAAACCCACCCCTAACATCACAACTAATGGTGAACGGCTGGATGCTTCCCCTCCCCCGAGATCAGGAACCAGACACGGATGCGCTCTCTCACCATCTCTATTCAACATTGTACTGACGGTTCTAGCCAGGGCAATTAGGCACAAAACAGAAGCATCCAGATTGGAAAGGAAGAAGTATGGAAAGTTCTCTCCTCCCTCCCGCTGGCTGCCCTGGTGCCCCCACCCCACCTCTGTCCACCGGTCCCTCTGCATGTGGACCCTGGTAGCAGAAAACAGCCTTCTTGCTTTACAATGTTGCCATGGCTCCCCACCTGTCACCGCCACACAATTTAGCGCCTGGTGACATCACACACACAAGTCACACCCCTAAGAGCAAAGTGCTAGCTGTGGATCAAACCAGCTCCCGCCTGGCTGAGCCCACATCCCACCACCCTAGCCTCTGCCACCAGCGGGCCTGTCCCATGGGGTGGGGACCACCTGATGACCTTCTGGGGTCCCCAACTAAACTTCACAGATGCATCCTGAATGACAAGAAAAGGGACACGTGTTAGAAACATCCACCCGACTACAGGGCAGAGCCAGCTTTCAGACCCACACCCTGTCCGTGTTGCCAGTCCCATGCTTCTTCAGGTGGTTCTCAATGTATGATCCAGGGAACCCTGGGGGGGTTCCCCCAAAGCCCTCTGAGGGGGTCTATGAAGTCAGACCATTTTCATAATAACACTAAGACGTTAGTTGTTATTTCACTCTCACCCTGTCCCAAGTGTACTTCAGAGTTTTCCAGAAGCTACACAACAGACTAAATGCAGAAGCAGATACAAAAATCCAGCCATCTTCTGTTAAACCAGACAGTAAAGAGATTTTGCAAAAACGTAAAACACTCTCTTCATTTTTTCTTGTTTTGAAAAATAGCTATTTTTCATAAAAATATTTTATTTACAATAACACATGTAGGTTTAGTATTGTCATTTTTAAATGCATTACTAACCAAATAGGTTTAAATTCTCTTTTTAAATTAACAGGATAAATATCAGGAGATACAACACACATAAACAAAAAGCTCTCTGGGGTCCTTAAAAGCTCTTCAAAGATGGGGCTTCCCTGGTGGCGCAGTGGTCGAGAGTCTGCCTGCCGATGCAGGGGACACGGGTTCGTGCCCCGGTCCGGGAAGGTCCCACATGCCGCAGAGCGGCTGGGCCTGTGAGCCGTGGCCGCTGAGCCTGCGCGTCCGGAGCCTATGCTCCGCAACGGGAGAGGCCACAACAGTGAGAGGCCCGTGTACCGCAAAAAAAAAAAAAAAAAAAAACTCTTCAAAGAGGGGAGTGGGGTCCTTAGACCAAAAGTTTGAGAAGCCCTGTGCTACCCTGGCCCACTCGTCCTGAAAGGAGCAGAAAGGTCAGCTTGGGCATCATCACCCCTGAGATGACACAGAGGATGGGGCAGGACGGGTCCCTAATTCTGCACCTTGGAGTGGACGGCTGCCTGGTGGAGGGTCCTGGCAGTCAGGTCAGCTCCCTCTGCCTTGGTTTCCTCCCCGGAGAACCAGCATGAGGATACAAGTGCCCATTTCTCGGGTCTGTGGTGGGGATGGAGCGCGTCTGCACGTGGAGCCTTGCACAGCTCACGCACTCGCTGCTACCCTGATGTTCACAATGTAAAGTCATCGAGATGGTCCACCGAGGGAGAGAGATGGACGGAAAGACAACTCCGGGAGCCCGTTTAGCCCCACAGTGACAGTGACAGTCCTGGGTCCCCCAATACATCCCTGACCCTGGTCTGAGCGGATGTCCCTCCCCCACGACCCAAAGAACCTCATCAGAAAGAGAAACAGATCAAGAGGCACAGCAGAACCCTGCCGACTCTGCACAGACACCCACGCTGTCACTCACCAGCCTGGGACATCCCCAGGAGGGACCCCAGAGAATCAAAACACACCAACACCAGGCGGCCTCATCCCACATATTTCTGGACCGTTTCGCTGCAGGAAAGCCAAGAAGCCTTGAAACTCTTGGGAACCAAGAGTGTGCCATTCACCACCCCAGGTTTGGAGAATCATTACCCCACACGCCAGGCTCGCCACAACCGCCTTCAGGAATTCCGCCCCCACCTTCACCTGGACTCCGAGTTTTAACAAAATAAGCATTTAACCGCAGCTGATTTTTTCCCCACCCTCCCGTCCCAGTGCACCAGCTTTGTAAACATCCCAGAGGTAATCTTGGTGGATGTAAATTCACGTGCCACCTGCCACGAACCGACATCCCGGATGTGGGTGGCAGGGAGCGGCCAGGCCTGAGTGCAACTACCGGGCTGGCCCCGTCTGAACCCTCAGGGTGAGGCCAAGAAAGAACAGGCCAGTGGCCTGACTGGTTTTGTGACTTCCGGAAGCTGAATACACATGTGGGAGGGGAAGTGTGGAACCACTGATGCTGTCCAGCTCCAAGGACAGGGCTACTCCGAACCGGTACCCCTCCGGAACCCTGGGATACAGAGAAACAAGACCTAGTCCTTTCCCGGGGACCTGCCTGCCTGCTGATGGGGTCTACAGGCAAATCCCTATCGTTTGCCACACCCCGCCCCGGTTGATGGGGGGTGGTCAGGAAAACTCCCGGACAGGAGCTGCTGTGCCATGTGCTTTTCGGGGTGCAACCAACCTGCCTCTTCCACCCCCACCCAGCCTTCCTCGCCCCCAGGGCAGGGATCCCAGGCTGAATTTTCAGGAAGGTTCAAAGGCTCACTTCCCTCCTCCAGGCCGGCCTTCAGCTCTGCTTAGGACGTGTGACCCTCTCCTTGTGCCCCAAGCCTCCTGGGACCCAATCAGGCAGGACACAGACCCCACTGCTCCGTCCTGCCCTTCCTCAGGCTCAAGCCACACCATGGGCCCATCAGAGCCCCTGGGAAAGGGTCCTGGCGGTCCAGGCTCCTGGCCAGGAGGATGGGCCCTGTTTCTCATTTCTCCTGTGCAGCCCTGGGAGGAACCCTGAGTGTTGACAGTCTGGGGCAGGACACCCCCATCCACAGGGCCTGGCCCATGTGGAGCACACAGGTCCTGTGTCACTCTGTCACCTAGGTGTCACCGCTGTCCCCAGGGGGGAATCACCTGCCGGAACCCTGAGGGCGGGGCTGTGTTCTTGCCCATTTCCCTCTCCTCCCCTGCAGGGGGCTCCAAACTGGGGTGCGTGGACCCTTTCCAAGGGGTCCGGTCTAAAGGGAATCAGTCTTTTCTGAAATAGCTCAGTCACAGAGAGGCCTGGGGTCTCCCTCTTCCCAGCAGCCCCTCCCATCTTTCACTTTTGAAAGGCCTTCCAGCCGCCTCTGAATCTTGTGGGGCGGGGACTCCCAGATACCAAACAAAGGGGGAACTTCACCTAAAGCTTTAATTTAAATACCAAAAACACCCACCGCCCAATCGCTGAGAGAGGCAGTTCCAGGAACATTTTCCTTTTTCCATTTCTAAAACTCTGTAATGTATATATAGTGTTTGATCACAGGGCTTTCTCAATCCAGAAGTGACTTTTTAAAATATACTTAGTGACTTGAGGTTACAGAAAATTTTAAAAATCAATGTATGTATTATTTTCCTTGCAGAGAAATATGCTCGATCGATTAATAAAAGACCCACAAGCATAAAAGTCTATTATATCAGGATAAAACTCCTCGGGGAAGTGGGGCTATAAATCCAAGAAAGGAAAGGAGAAAACACCCCCTAAAGGCCCACCAGGTATCTGTCAAGCAAAGGTGGGTGTCAAGCCACACTTTAGGCCGCAGTGGATATGGTTAAAGTTAGGGAACAGTTACTTTTCAAATGTCAATATTTACCTCACAGACCACATTCTACATCCTCGGCAAATATTTAAACCTACAAAGCACACCTTTAAAGGCTGACCTGAAAATGCCTGGGAAGTCTAGGGAAATGGTTCATAGAAGGATCTGGGGTGGATATAAAGTAATTCAGGGTGCAATTCTCTCAGCAATTCTCTCATACAAAAATGTTGCAGGAAACGTGTGAGAGGACATACAGTTTTTTTAAAACAATGTTAAGGGAGTCGAGAGGCAAAAAAAAGTTTGTTTGGAAGAAAGCTGTCCCAGCAAGGTAGAGCCACTGTGGGTGGGCAATGATTACCCACCTGATGGAGGCCTCCAGGTGCACCTCCCAAATCAGGCCTTTTTAACTGGAGCAGCAGCTCAGGACTCCGGCCAACCATCTTCCTCAAACCGCGTTCCTAGAACCCCTGACAGTGGGACCCTCTGGGGAGCTCCCGGCCTGCTTCTTGGGCCTCAAACAGAATTTCTGTGGGGTGGGCCAGAAGCCCCTCACCCGAGAGGCCCATCATATGAAATCTGCAGCTCTGGCCTTTTCAGGAAGGACTACTGTCCTGCGTGTGTGGTGCTAGCATTTGATTGGGATTGCAAATAACTAGGTTTGGGGAGAGAAACGGAGCCCCACCTAACTTCTTTGCAGTTAACACTTAATGCTTTGGGTCTCTATTTGGCAGAGAGAGTTGGTAAAGGGAGTAATACGCTACTTTTGGAAGATAAGCCTGGACAGTTTGAAAATGCTAAGTTTGGCACAATATTTAACCCTGGACCTGCACCCTAGAAACCAGCAGAGCAATAAAACGTTGTGTTGTCCAGGTGCCCATTGACATTTAGAAGGAATATTCCAGAAGACACTTGAGTGTGGGCAGGTCTGTGAAAACAGCTCAGTGTTGTGACCTGGGGGTGCCCAGAGACCCTTTCAGGTTTCCTATGAGGTGAGGACTTGTCATAATGACGCTAAGATATCGGCTTTTCTTCCCCATTCTCAAGTAAACCTGGATTTTCTAATGAGTGGAAAGCAGATGCCCATGAGAATCTAGATGTCTTAATAGAAAGATCCATGTCAGTTTCTAATAGATTCATGAATTATAATAAAGGTGACTGTATACATAAGAAAAAAACAAGAAAGGGGGCTTCCCTGGTGGCGCAGTGGTTGAGAGTC
>NW_020173674.1:2648653-2652584 GCF_003031525.2 Neophocaena asiaeorientalis asiaeorientalis | reverse complement strand
AGAGAGAGAGAGAGAGAGAGGGAGGGAGGGAGGGAGGAAGGAAGAAAAAGAAATCTGCAGCTTTGACATCTGGAGCCTGTGGCTTCATTCCATCCTGAGAGGCAAGGAGAGGACTCTGAAAACCTCACAAGGACAATTTTCAAACCCTGTCCCACCCCTTCCTGCACTGGCTTCCTGCAGCCAATCACCGGGGGCCCTGCAGCTGCCCATAGCTCCCAGCAGACCTGAAGGCTTCTGCTGCCTACCCCCCTTCCCCCCAACCCCCGGAAGTGACACACGCCTCAGCTGGCCCATCCCCGGGGCATAACCATCAAGACCGACACAGCTCACGACCCTGAGCCCTGGGCAGCCTCTGGGATCTGCCCCAGTATTGGGCGTGGGCTCCCCTTTCCCTTCCGTTAAAACTGCAAACCCCTTGAGTGGTGGGAAGGCCTGTGCTAGATGCATTCTTGTCCCCCAAAGACCCATCTCAGAACAACCACTGGAGCCATTGACATTAACATTTTTAGCCCCTTCCAAGCATTTCTTGAATCAGCTTTCAAAGAAAAAAAAAAAGGCCTATCACCTCAAGAAGTGTGATCAGAAACTCTGGTTTTCACTTTCTGGCTGCAGTTTTTCTCACACCACAGTAACAAGAAAGATCATCTTCTAACCACATGAGTTCTCCCACTGGGTGATTGATGTGTGCGGTGTGCAGGCTTAAGGGCTGGGCTCTCCCGAGCTACCTGGGTGCGATCCCAGCTCACCGTGCACTAGGTGTGTGGTCTGGGGCAAGTGGCTCCACTGCTTCAAGCTTCAGGCTCCTGATGTGTAAATTGGGAATAATAACCAATCGCACCTCTCTCCTTCCGGAGTTTTGAGAGACTTGGATGAGGTCATCTATGGCAAGAGTGCAGCGCCAGGCCAGGCAGAAGGTGAGAACCTGACAGCTGACAGAACAAGAACCAGACCATTCCCGCCAGGTCCCAGGGCAATGCGGACACCCCAGGCCTCATCCAGGTGTTTTTAGATCCCCCACCCCCTTCCTTTCCCAGACTGGGTTGGGGATGCTCTCTGTGCCCTACAGCACCCAACGGTCACCTCCATCACAGCTCCTGTCCCACCGTGCACTAATGGTCCAATCCCCTCTTCTCCCCGCTGGCCTGGAACCTCCCGTGGTGGTCTGCTGTGGCCAGCTTTGGCCGTCAGGTGATTATTTGTTGACTCGATTTTACAGTGTGCAGAGAAATTCCGATATAACCTAGATCACCTCGGAATGAATGGCAGGCCCCTCATTCGGGTGGGCGGGTCAGGTGCAGTGGCCAGGTCACAAGGGTCACCCGGCCCTGCTCCGAGCCCTTCACCCAGTCAGTCCCAGGTGAGGGCTGGGGGCTCCCAAGATGAAAAAGACCAGGTCTTTGTTTGGGGTGCCTTCCTCCCCCCCCATCCACAAACTACCCCCTCAGTCAAAGCAGAGGATTCAATAAATTTGCCCCAGGGGTCACATGGATGATCGACCGTAAATGTTCCCTCCCTGGGGCTCAGGACAATGCAAGGCCCCAGGAGAGGCCGTAAATGTACTTTTCTCTTGGTTTATCCACCCACGCTCCCCTCCACCCCACCCCACCCAGCCCAGAAGTAACTATGGACTCCAGATCCAACAGCCTGCCACCAAGCCGTGCCTTAAGTTGACAAAGCAGGAGCTGCAATCCTGGGGAAACGTGTTCAGCGGTCAGGGGCTGGGGTCCACACTGAATTCATCCCCACCATTCCCTTAGCAACCCCCAAACTGAGCCCCACTTTGGAAAAGCCCCCTGTACTCACCCGAGGTGACAAGGACACCAAAACTCTATCATTTAGGACTCCAGGACGTATTTAGAAAGAAAGCGAGTAGGATAAAGAATTATTTTTCTAGAAAAATCAGTTCAACTCGTGTTTCCCTGCACATTGGTTAACTCCCGGCACGTTTTTCGTATGTCAAGCTTTTTCTTCCATCCTCTTCCCCAGCACCGATGAAATATAAATTGCAATGCTATCTTGGAACAACACCATCTTCCTCCTGGTGGCATTGCTCACATCGGACCCCCTACCGAACCCTCGATGATCCAGGCTTCTCCTAAATAGGGCCCTCACCCCCCGCGAGGCTTGGACCAAACTGGTGACCCTTAGGTGCCAGCTTGGGGGCCTTCCTCACAACCCCAAGCACTTCAAGAAAAAAAAAAAAAAAATGAAGGAAGGAAAACCTCTGGGAAATTCACCTGAATGTGAATAGGGCTTTCTAAAGCAAATTGTACTTGGGGTCAGGAGGCAAAAAGATTGCCTCCCCAAGCCCACCGCCCGAAGGGATCTAATTTTTTCAAAGCAGACAAGTGCACTCAACGGTGCCCACTGGGAACCACCTTTACAGGCAAAATCACTTTATGCGTAAAGGGCTCCTTTTGATTCTTGAAGAATTCCAGCCGCTTCCACTGGGGCCCAAAGAAGCACCAGCTTTCCACCCAATTCTTTCTTCTTGGAAAAGCAGAAATTCCTCAGCATAATAACGGAACCCGCTTCCTTGATAACAGTGCGCTCCAGGAGTTTTACATCCAGACACTTGTAAAGCAGCGTAATTCCTATTAAGACAAGGGTCTCCCTCTGGCCTCCCTAAGGACACCGTGACTTTCTGGGCAAAAATCTACGCTACCATTTATTAACCCCCCCCTTAGGGCAGCCACATCCACCTTTCCCCGCCTTAATCACTGCCGAACCGCCAGTGGGCACAAAGCTCCAGGCAGACAGATGTTCAACCCCTTTATCAAAACGCAGCCTTGTTATCGCGGACAAGTGGTTTGAAAACTCGGGTCTCCAAAAGCAGCCGCCTCCGGGGTCTCTTCTGGTCGTCCCGAAACCCCCAGGCGCGGAACCGGTGGTCACTAATTATTTAACGCGGACAGCGCGGCACTTGGATGGAGGCTGAACCCAGCGCCCACGTGCTCTCCCTGCGGCCGGATCAGCAAAGCCGAGGGACAAGTCCCAGGTAGAGATCAAGGCGCCCTCCACGGAGGACTTCCGAAATTATCTCTCTGATTCTTGGAGCTTAATTTAATTAGCGGATTGACCTCATTAACGTTCGAACTTGAGTTTCAAACAAAAAGAGGTCACGAAACTATCCAATTTACGACCTCGAACTTCCACGCGGAAACCACTTTATTTTCGGAAGGCCTCTAAGGACTCCCGGGACCGTGGCCACAGCTGCCGGCCACGGGGCCCGCAGGTACCGCGGCCTGAGTTCCCACCTGGGAGCCCGAGCGCCTTCTCAGATCCGGCCGCCCGGGGTCGATTTAAAAGCTCCGCCTGAAAGCCCACTGTCACCAGCAGAGGCCTCGCCCCCTTCGGACGCCCCCAGCCCCACGGAAACACTGACCGCACCCGCGCGCCCGCCCTCCCATCCCGTGCAGTGTCTGCGCGCAAACCCGCGGGAGGCACGCCGCTGGCCCGCACCCTCCGAACACCGGCGGCGAAGTCATCCGGCCCCGGCAGCAAGGTCCACCCCTATCCCCGCACCCCCCGAACCCGGGCAGCGAGGCCCTCCGCGGGGATCGCACCTGCGCGCACAATCCAGCGGCCCCAGCTCCGGCGGCGAGTGCACTGTTGGTGTCTCCAGGCGCCCCCGGCGCCCGGACACCCAGCGGAGGCGCCGGGGCCGCGGGCTGCGCGGGCGGATCGATGCCCGGGCGAAAGTTGCCAGGGAAACTTGAGCAACTCGAGCCCGCCGGTGCCAGCCTCCTGCATCATTTGGTGCACCGGCCCCGGCCTCGCCGAGCCCGCTGCTCCAGCCGCGCGCACCTGGATGGGGGCTCTGGGCGCCGGTGCGGGGCCGGGGTAGCCGACGCAGGGTCTCCGGGGACCTGGCGACCGCAGCGCCTGTCACCGCCCCCGCGCGCCCCCTGGCGGCCCTGGGCCAGTTTTA
>NW_020173674.1:2648044-2648290 GCF_003031525.2 Neophocaena asiaeorientalis asiaeorientalis | reverse complement strand
CATTTTAAATCGACCCCTAGTCCAGAAGGAAGACGGGGGGGTTGCGGGGGCGTCGCTACAGAGAAGCGACCCCACCAGGACGCGAAGAACCCTTGCCCCAACCTCACATCCTCAGTCTCTATGGGCCCGAGACTGCTTGGACCCGCTGACTCCTGGAATCCAGACGCACCCAAAACGCAGCCGGTGAGGACGATCGGGCGCCCGAGGGCCACCTCCTGTCCTTCCCGGCCGCACGGGGTGCCTCCG
>NW_020173674.1:2647894-2647996 GCF_003031525.2 Neophocaena asiaeorientalis asiaeorientalis | reverse complement strand
GCCGCCGCCTCACCTGGCTCGGGGCGCAGCTCAGAGAGTCCGGGCCGGTCAGAGCCGCCAGGGAAGGGCTGGCGTCCGCGCGCACCTGGCTCGGCCGCGGGG
>NW_020173674.1:2639316-2647878 GCF_003031525.2 Neophocaena asiaeorientalis asiaeorientalis | reverse complement strand
CGCCGCCCCGCCCCGCCCCGCCCCGGGCTGCGTGGCTCGCCGGCCACACAACCGGTGAAACCCAGCGGACCCGAAAGTCCCTGAATTTTGCAAAGCCCGGTTCCTTCTGCGCAGCCCGCTCCCGCCCCAGAGTGTTTTATGTTCACAGGATTCGGAAATACAGAGGCCGATTGCCCATCTGAAGGTTTGCAGAGCAGATGAAAACTTTGTGCCTGGGTATTGCGCCGCCATCAGCCTCCCGGGCCACCTTGCACCTGGATGGGCGCTTCGTCCAGGGCGTGCAGACGCGTGTCTCGGCCGGCGGCCCTCCCAGCCGGGAAAAGCTTTAGCGTGTGGAAGAATTAAAACCAACCGCTCAGATGAATCCTGAAGTCGAAAAGGCACCCTCCGGAGACTCCCGGGAATCCTGTTGTTATCCAGGCCTCCGGGATCGCTAGGTTTGCCAAAACCCAAAGCGGGGCGGGGTGTCCTGAGCCTCAGGCCCCCAGCACCGAGCTGGGACGGTGGCTTTACTCTTCCCAACCTGAGGTACGAGCAATTGGCTAACAGCTTTTCTCAAGACCCTGGTAATTCACTGGTCACTCCACCTGTCTCTGAGTAAGCTAGGGAAATTTCTGAGTCCTGGGATTTCCAGTATTCTGCAAAGGGGGAGCACTTGCTGCCGCCAAGATGTGCGAGCCTGAAGGCAGCTTGGAGGGGTTGGCAAACACCAGCGTCCAGGCTGTGATGTAGAACAACGTACTTCCAGGATAGCAAGCCTTCAACTATGCAAAACCTCAATCCATGTCTCCCCGTGAAGAATAAATATATTTATTTTTTAAGTCAGTTTTATAGGACATGCCTGAGAGATTTGCGTGGGCCGGTGACATCAACATACCAAAGGCAAAGTTAAATATTGGCTCTAGGTACTTTTTTTTTTTCCTGCTTGCATAATTGTCCCACATTTCAAAGAAGTCTTTAAAAGCACTTAGATTAAAAAAAAAAAAAAAAGAAAAGAAAAAAATGTTGTGTTTGGGGCCTAGTATTTCAGGACACACAAGGGGTAAAATACCGTAACTCCTTTAGGGCGGCTGCCAAGATGCAAGCTCCTTTCTCTCCTCTGCTCCCTTAAGCATGAGATTTAATAAAATATTTATTGAATGAATAAAGGAGGCAATCAATCAAATAATAATAATCCTTCAAACAGGAAGAATGAAGCCCAGGCAGGATCTTGCAGGCATAACTTCTTTGGCCTGGATCAGTGTCGGCTCTTCTGGGAAGTGGCTTATAGGGAGTGAGGGGGCTGGGGGAGTGCTTTCTTCCACAAGTCCCCCCATGACCCCAAATAAAACGTGTTATCCAGGGAATTCCCTGGCGGTCCAGTGGTTAGGATTGCACGCTGTCACTGCCAAGGGCCCAGGTTCAAACCCTGGTCGGAGAACTAAGGTCCCAGAAGCCGCGTGGCGAAGCTCCCCCCCCCCCAAAAAAGAAAAAAGTTATCTGAAGTGGCGTGTTTGCCACTACTATATTTAAAATAGATAACCAACAAGGACCTACTGCATAGCACAGGGAACTCTGCTAAATATTCTGTAATAATCTAAATGGGAAAAGATTTTGAAAAAGAATAGATACACATATATGTAGAACTGAATCACTTTGCTGTACACCTGAAACTAACACAACTTTGTTAATCAACTATACTCCAATATAAAATAAAAATTAAAAAAATATAATAAAGTGGCTTGTTTGCCCTACAGCTCCAACGCAAGTCCCTAAGATATCATCCCCCTCCAACCAGATTCCCACCCCCCAAACTCTCTGGCTCGGATTTCTAGAACCATCCTGCAGAGAGCAGAGGAAGCAGCTGCCCAGAATGCGGCCAGGGACACATTGCTGCTGTGCTCACGCAGGGCTCCAATGCCAAAGCCCTTCTGCTGTGTTCAAGAAATACTTCCCTGGGGGCCCAGGCCTCTGCCAGCCCGTCCACCCAACTGGACGCCCCTCGGCCACCCGCTCCAGTGCCTCTGATCTGTTTGTTGCTCAACAACAGGGCTCTGTGTGAGGCGCATCTTTTGGCATTTTAAGGACAGTATCCTGCTTTCGTCCCAGTTTCTCTGTGTCCATTTCGGTATCCAGTTCAGCCTTGTACGGATTGGGCAACGTCCTTCCAGTCTTCAAAAACCTCTTGTGAAAAGGCTGGGGATCCAAAAACACTGCAACGGTGCCTTTACTCACTTGTTGATGCCCTGAGAACGTGTTTCAGGGTAGGGGGCACCCTCAGCCCCTGACTGCCCGTGCCTGCCAGTGTTTTACACCTTCGGGCATCCCTGTGCACGGCTCGTTTGAAGCGATCTTCCTGGTGGACCCGGAGCAGTCATGTCACAGAGCACCGTAACTCCATCTCAGTTTAGGAAAAGGGAAATCATCCTTTTTGCTTCTCGGTGTCAGAACTGCCTGTTTTTGCTTTTGTAAGCGGCCTTTACCTGGACGCACCCCACCCCCCAACATGTCTGATGATGCGTGAATGAGCTAGCAGAAAGATGTAACGCTCTCCATCACTGAGCTTTTCTTTTTCCTTGTAAAACCTGAAGCATCCGACCATCAGTCACAATATTTCTGGGTTGCCCCCCTGAGCACGGGGCGCTCCAGGGCTTCCCAGAAAGAGTAACTGCTTTACAGAGGACTAGAAACTGCCGCATCGTACCATGAAGAGATGCGAACGTAACCAGCTCCTCTGTCCTGGGGAAAACGTTATAAATATTTTGTGGCTTTGATTAACCCAGATGTTCATTGCATTCAGCGGTAGGCTTGGTCTGTCCCTCCCGAGGAGAAGGTCCGGGGTTTGGGGTGCTGGAGGACAGCATCCTTTTTCAGAGAAGGGTTCTTAGGCTACCCAGATGGGAAGGACCTAGCCCAACCCTTCAGTTTACATGTGGGAAACTGGGCAGCACGGATATATGGGACTCACCCAAGGACATGCGGTCAGAGCCAGGTAAAATCAGGTGTGCACAGGGGAAGCCTGGTAAACACAGGAAAAAGTAGGTGCTCCAGCCAGCAAGTTTGCCCCATCCCCCCATCCCTGCCAGCCTCCCCTACGCTTCTGCAATTTTCTCTACATGTTTTCCACGGTAGCAAGAGATCCACTTCCCTCATGTTCCCGCACATCAAATATTGGCCCATACACTCATTTATTTGTCATTTCATGACAATTTCTAGCTCAGTTCCATAACCTGATACTATAAATATTCCCAGATCTCGCAAATCCCTCAACTCCTCTGCCAGCGTGCCTCCCATGTAGCCCTCTGTATCTTAACAAGGAGTTTTATTACTCTCCTTTAATTTTCCACATAGTTATTTTCCAACGACTTGTTTTGAAAAGCCCCCTGGGACTGATATCTGAACAGAGAGTCGGGGCTGCTCACACAGGGAGCACCGAGGGAACCGAGGGAGAGCTGGCTTCTCCTGGAATCTGTGATGGTAGGTGGGGCTGGTCAGAAGCTCTCCCTGCTGGACTGGCAGATGGGGAAGCAGCAGACAGGAGGACAGGCCGGCAGAGGGGCCGAGGCTTTCCCCGTCAGGCAGCCCCCAGGCCAGCGTCTTTCTGCTTTCTGCTCTAGGAAATCT
The DNA here is from genome assembly GCF_003031525.2 of Neophocaena asiaeorientalis asiaeorientalis. NCBI lineage: Eukaryota > Metazoa > Chordata > Mammalia > Artiodactyla > Phocoenidae > Neophocaena > Neophocaena asiaeorientalis. The sequence goes on along the minus strand of NW_020173674.1, from coordinate 2,644,275 downwards.
GCCAGCCCCCTGACGGTGCCAGCGTAGCCTGAAGACTGCGGGAGTTATGGCCCCAGGGGCAGCTCTCAGCCATCCTGGAAGCATCCTGGGAGACTGGAGGTGGAGATGCTCTGCTCCCCCCAAGCAAGTGAACAGTCCTGCTGGGGGAAGTTCTGAGGCCTCTAGGAGGTGCCACTGGTGGCCCCCATGCTTATGGCACAGACCTCAACAAAACCCCTTTATTGGGGGGTTTCCTCCTCTGTGTCTCCCTTTCCCCACGCCCTCACTCCTGATTCCATGTACCAACTCTCAAATACAGCATCCCGTATCCGAGTCCTTGTCGCAGGCAAAGCTTTCCGGGGAAACCTCAGATTAAGTAAACACCCTCTGTGATCCGGTGTCATGTCCATGAAGATGAAGCCCAAAGGGACAGCCGAGATCGCCCTGGAGGTGACGTGACCGAGGCCAGGGGAAGTCCCGCTAAGGAGGGGGCGGGGGGCGTGGTCAGCTGACGCCAAACAGCAAGAGCCGCTGGACGCTGCTACGGGAAAGTGAAACATATCAGAAAGTCCCCTTGTAACCAGCTCAGAGGCTCTTGGGGTTTGCTTGGCAAGCAGACAAATGAAGCAAAAACCTTTTAAATTATCTACAGACAGAGCACAGCCGGGCTTTGATAAAACAACACACCACGACTCAGTGAGGTTTATTCCCATAAAGCTAGAACGTGTCACGATTAGCAAATCTATCAAGAGAAATGTTTGATCGAACAAAACTTCTTCGTAAACATAAAGGTATTGTTTGAGACTATTTTGATATTGTTCAGTTTTAAATATCAAACCAAAGCCAGCGTGATGTTCCCTAGGAAACACGAAATCACTCTCGTTCGATTCAGGAACAAGATACGGGAGCCTGCTTGGGAGTTCCCTGGCGGTCCAGTGGTTAGGGCGTGGCGCCTTCATTGCGGTGTCCCAGATTCAATCCCTGGCCGGGGAACTAAGATTCTGCAAGCTGCATGGCACAGCCAAAAGAAAAAAAGAAAATGATATGGGGCCTGCTGACATTACCAGCACTTAATATTTCTCTAGAAGTGCTAGCCAATGCAATGGAATAGGGAAATGAAATAAGAAATGTATATATTTGAAAAGGGAGGCAAACTTACCATTTAGGGAGGTGCTATGATTGTCTAGATGAAAAAATCTAAGGAAATAAACTGAAAGCTCACGAAAGAGTTTAGTAAGGGGACTGTAGGAAACCAGTAGCTTTTCTATTTATGAACAATAAACAGTTGGAAATAGGAAACAATGACATTCCTGGAATCAACAGAACAAAAGGGAAAAAAGTGCCAGGAAAAATATAATGAGAACTTTTGAGACTTAGAGGGAAAAAAACCTTAAAATCCTCTTAAGAGAATGAAAAAAGTAGAATAAATAAAGGACTGGTGTAGGGTTGAGGTTAAGAACAGCAACTATTAAATCAGACTGCTTGGTCCTGAGTCCCAGCTCCACACTTACTAACTGGGTGGACTTAACTGTGTTCCCTAGCCTCTTTACATATTCTAAATATGTAAAGATTCTTTACAGACTAACTATCTATTTAGAAAGTAATAGAAATCATTTAAAACCCTAATTGAAAAATGGGTAAATGACAGAAAAGTACAAGTTATTTTAAATATTTTTTAAAATGATAAGTCTTTTTAACAAATGATGCTGGAAGAATTGAACATCCATATGGGAAAAAAAATGAACCTCACACCTTATAAAAAATTACCTTGAAATGGATCGTAGCTCAATGTAAAAGATAGAACTATACAACTTTTAGAGGAAAAGCTAGGAGAAAATCTTTCCGTCTTTGGTTAGGCAAAGCGTTCTTAGTTATGATAACAAAAGCATGATCCATAAAAGAAAAGAAAATGGATACACTGGACTTTATCACAGTTTAAAATTTTTGCTCTTTGAAAAACACACTATACAGAGAATGAAAAACAAGAAACAGACTGGGAGAAAATTCTTGCAAATCACAGATCTGCCAAAGGACTTGGATCCAGAATGCTCAAAATAAGAGCTCAAAAAACTCAGCAATAATCTGAAACAAGCTGCCCAAGGAAAACACGGGCAAAAGATGAGGCCACCGTCTTCACGAAAGAAGATATTCAGAGGGCAAAAGCGCCCATGAAAAGATGCTCAATGTCATTAATCATTAGAGAAATGCAAATTTAAACTACACACCTATTAGAATGACTAAAAATAAAAAAAGGGCTGAAGACGGGGAGCAGCTGGAACCCTCACACATCGCTGGCGGCTGCATAAAAGGGCACAAACTCTTTGGAAAACAGTTTGGCGGTTCCTCATGAAACTAACCCCATACGTAATACATTCGACCCAGGTGTTTACCTGAGAGAAATGGAAAATGTTTCTGTATGAATGTTTGTAGCAGCTTTAGTGCTAGCCCCTCACATCTCCATGTCCCTCACATCCTCCTTCTCCTGTCCTGCCTGCATCCAACATACCTCCCCAACCCAGCAGGTACCTGAACCTTGTCCCCCATCACCTGCTGCTGCTTCTGAACCACCTGCAGCCCTGCCGCTCACCACCTCGTCACACCTCCGGACAGCTGGGCTAGCTGTGCATGGAATTCCTGCCCTGCTTTAAGTCCCACGGGCTCCCACCCCTCCTGGGTCAGCTCTAAGATCCTCCCGAGGTCCTCAGAGGCGTCGGCCTCCCTTCTCATCCCCTGCGGAGAGTGGCTCACGGTCCCCTCCCTTCAGAGAACCTTGATGGCACACAGATACTTGCTGTCCCTTCACTGGGCTGGAAATCCCAGGGGCGCCTGGCATTTCCCATCCCCAGGGCGCCCTTCAGGTTCGCAGGGGATGGTTGGAGCCTGGGGCCAGGGGTTGTTTCACAAACCAGCTGCATACATGGAGGGCCAGGAGAGACAGACGAAAGAGGCAGCCGCTCCAGACAGGCAGGTGGAATCAGCAGGAAACTTACATACAGACTTGTACGTAAGACCAGTAGATCTCTGTGTCTACCCGCCAAATCCTGAAGGTTATATGGAGGTCAGGGCTCAGTCTCAACACCGGCTGATGGTCTGAGTACCACTCTGCTCTCTCGAGGCCACATCCTTGAAAACGGCTCCCACTGTGGGCCCGGTGGGCAGAAGACACATTCAGGCACAGGGGACGGGTGAGGGGCTGCCGACTGCCCCGGGGCCAGCTCACAGGTCAACTGGCAGCCACGTCCACAGGGTCTTTGAATTCATTTAATGTAAGAAACGTGATGAAGCTGCTTCCAGGGACCAGTGTTTGGGGCGCGGCAGACACGGGGCTCCCCAACGTGCACTCGGCATGAACAGTCCTGAATCTGGATCCATCTCGCAGAGGAGGCGATGTTTGGAACCCACCCCCCCAACAAAGAGGACAGGCCACCTGGGCACGGGGACACCGAGATGGGGTGGTGCCGCCCAAGGAGAGCTCTTGTCTACCCCACCATCGGGGTTCTCGTGCCCAAGAAAGCAAATCTCAAAGCAATTTAAATTTTACAATTACGCGGAGCTGATTTTTGTTAGAAGCATCAGCTTCCAGGCCTCCACTGCTCTATTTTTTAAAGGAGTAAAACACCTTCATTTTAAATAAATGAATGACGGCTACAGTGATGAATCTGGCCTGTTGCCACCACCTGGGAAGTAGACGGAGCATACTTGGTAGGTTTCTCACTTTTAACAAAGCTGTCTCCCTCTGACCTTCCAAGGTCAGAGTCAAGGAAATTAATTCTAGAGGAAAGAGGTAACGTAACACTCAAAAGAAAATGTCCGCGGTGAATTATTTGACTTTCTGCTACAAGAGATGAATGCCTTCTCCGCTGACAGCCTGGAGTAGAGGGTCCACCCTTAGGACAGACAGGAAGCAGAACTCGGAATCATTTTATTAACGGTGATTTAACTTTTTAACTTTCTGTCTTTGGACGGTGGCGGGCACATACCGCAGGGTGTGGGTAGGAACTGCCAGGTTTTAAGAACCCAAGATGGGGACTTCCCTGGAGGTCCGGTGGTTAGGACCCTGCGCTTCCACTGCAGGGGGCACGGGTTCGATCCCTGGTCAGGGAACTAAGATCCCACATGCCACGCAGCCAGAAAAAAAAAAAAAGATTAAATTAAAAAGAAATTGAAAGAAAACAAGATGCCCAGCCCCTCGGCCACCCTCTCATTCCCTCGGGTGAGGCTGGGTGTGAGGGCCTCAGACAGGAGCCCGTGTCTGGGGCTCGCAGGCAGGAGCCAGGGGAGCCCCCGAGTCCCAGCCGAGGGGTCTGAGTTCCTCCTGTTGGTCTGCTGTGCAGGGCACCAGAAGGCGCCACCCCGCTGCCCAGGGCATGCCTCCACCCCAGCAGCCCACTGTGATGGACAAGTCGGGGCCACCACAGTGCTCAGGCCCCGGGGGGGCGGTGTCAGGGGGCAGCGGGGGTCTGGGCGCCCCCGAGAACCATCTCATGCACTGCAGGGGAGCCCCGCTCTGGGAAATGCTGCTCCACAGCTCTGAGACCTCATTTCTTCATTTGTCAACTTCCTCTAAAAACTGACCTCCGAGGTGGGAATGGAGGTGCAGCAGCAGAAGCTTGGAGACTGGAGGGGCCATGAAAGGGGATACCTCCCCTGCCCCCATCACCAGGCGTCCCCTTCATTATCCCACTGCGTTGTCCCAACGTTGACCCAGTGTTCGACAGCGAAGTGGAAACGTGGAGATGGTCCAGGGCTGGGAACAGGATGCTACACAGACGTTTATTTGCATAAATGATCATGTAATTATTATTACATTATTATCTTTGATTAATTGTCCTCTTACTGTTACATTGTTTTTATTATTGTCAGTTAGTACAATAATAGAGTAATAGGTTAACACATTTTTGTCAAGGCAGACGCGAAAGATAAAGGGTACCTCTCATGGGGAAACCACCTTGCCCTGTCAGAATTCGTCGCCCCACCCCT
>NW_020173674.1:2634180-2639123 GCF_003031525.2 Neophocaena asiaeorientalis asiaeorientalis | reverse complement strand
GGCTTCACAAGCATCCTTGATTCCAGTTTCTCCGATTTGCATTACGGAAAGTAGCAGCTTGTGCTAATTGGGCCCTTGCAACTTTGGGGACCTCAAAACTACCCCACCCACACCCCCTCAACAATATGAAATCGTGTTGTTGTTACATATTTGGCAAGACAGGTCAGTGGAAGAATGCATTTCAGGAGTCCAGAACACGGAGAGCAGAAGCCACCTTTAAGAAAGGTGGAAACCTGGTGGGTGGGTCCGGCTGGGAGCTAGCACCTGCTGTGTGATCAGACGCTGGTCCCATTTGTACGAGCTGCATGAAGCTGTGGGGGCTTACTTATGTATGCTGAGCTCCACATCCCTTGTTTGTCAAATACGGACGATAATAGTATGTGTTTCACTGCCTTTTATGAAGGTAAATGAAATCGTGCCCAGAAAGTGGCTTAACACAGAACCTGGCACAAAGTCAGGGCTCATTCAATGCTAGCTATTGTCATTATGAAGACTCGTGGAGAGAATTGGAGATATTTAATCTAGAAATAGAAGGAGGCACTAGAGCTGCCATCAAATCACTGAAGAAGTGGCTGGTAGAAGGAGAATTAGACTTTGTCTAACTCTTGTGATTTGGGTTCAATACAAAGAACTTTCCTTGACATCAACTCAAGGGCTCCAGCTGCATTGAATTTGGGGCACACTTTCAAACTCAGAAATTTGGGGTGAATGTACAGAACCATTGAGGACTGACTTTAAAGCACTTTTCATTATTCTGAGAATATGGATTTGGTTTTTTAACAATAGTAAAATTAACTGATGTTTAAATTACCTATTCAGTTAAAATGAAGGGATGGATTGGGAGTTTGGGGTTAGCAGATGCAAACTGTTACACATAGAATGGATAAACAACAAGGTCCTACTGTATAGCACAGGGAACTCTATTCAATACCCTGTGATAAACCATAGCGGGAAAGCATATGAAAAAGAATATATATATATGTATAACTGAATCACTTTGCTGTATAGGAGAAATCAACACATTGTCAATCAACTATACTTCAATACATTTTTTTTTAATTCCAAAATATAAAAAAATATTTTTAATAAATGATAGCAAAATCTCCCCCGAGACATTCTTGCCAATGTCTCTGCAAAGTGGAACTGTGTCTGCCCTGGCTGGATGTCTCTCTAGACTCAGGAAACCACGGTCTCACGTTCTAGGAACTGTGATCTATCTCAGTGCCTGACGGGTGATCGTGCCGGGCGCTTCCACAGCAAGTGTAGCTGTCCTCCACATGCGTGACCCATTTCAACCAGGATTCCGTCTGAAAGACAGTGCATTATCGTGTCCACTCGTGTGGCTGGCGTTCATTTCACTATTCATAGGACAAAAGACAGTCTCCCCGGTGCCTCTTGGAGGTGTGAGGCCCACCTGTGGCCACCTGGGCACACCCCTCAGGAGCCCCATCAGGCCCCCGCAGGAACACACTGGACTGTTTCAGGGCAACAGTCCGCACCGCTTGGCTGGTACAGATTCTGCAGCGGGCATCCCTGTGTTGGCTGGAGGAGTGAGCAAGGGGACTTGATGGGCTTTCTAACCCTCCGAGGTGGGTGCCTGAGAACAAAACAGGGGTTTCAGCTCAACCCTTGGACCGCCCAGAGGTCCTCTGAAGCCTCCTTCGTTAGGAATGATTAATGGTCTCGCTATACAAGTCTTTGCACTATAGGCCCTGGCATTAAGGTTAATTGGTCCAGCAGTAGCTTAATCACGAAATGCACATGACAAAGAATTATAACCAGTGTCTTCCACTTAATGATTCCTTCCCTGCGCCTTCCCACATATTCCTTAAATGCCTTTTAACGTGAAAGCTGCAGAGAGCTTACACTGAGAGCATCACAGGCCTGGAGGCGACCGTATTTTGCTGCCTCAAGTGATACAAAGGAAAAAGGAGAATCAAACCTAAATAAAGATGGAATCAAAATGCACAGACAGTTGTGGAATATGCCATCGATTCATTTGATAACAACTAAATGTAGATTCCATACCTGAATTCTTTCTAAATATAGATTCCATACCTGAATTCTTTTATTTCATTTTATTTTTGATTCTATAATGAGAATTTGGATGGCGACGAGTTTCTGTTGCCACGTGTATTGTGAAAAATAGCAAATTAAGTGGCAGGCATGATGAAAAAAAAATAAAAGCGGTGAGGTGGAGTTGGCTTTTGTCTGGCTTAAGACTCTCCAGGCCGAGCCTTAGGGAAGGATGAAGGTGAATGCGGTCCTCGCGGTTGGAGTTGGGTCATGTGGTGTGCAGGCAAAGGAGAGGCAGTGTTCTACCCGCTGGCCACGGCATGGGACTGAAATATTGTCCCACGTGGAACCCTGACTTGCTTCCGGAGACTTAATTTCAGCACTTTGGTCGCTTTATTTTTAACATGCCCTGTCTCCCTGAGTCCTGGGATTAATAACTACTGAAACGGCTGCAAAAGAGCCTGCCAAGCAAATTGCAGAGAAGTGCTGTTGATTATTGCACAAGGAAGGCTGGGGGCTAACTGGATCGTTGCAGCTTGACGGACTGTCCAGTGGCCTATGAAAGCCAGGGGCCATCATTACCCCAATTCTAATACATGGCTAGGAACAGGAGCCCAAGACCTGTTAGCTGCACAAAGGGACATGCCCTTGGGGCCGGATGGGCTGTGAGGCAGCTGTTGACCGCGTCTGGAGATGGCAACGCTGGCAGGGGCCCCACTGGGCTCCTTACCACGGAGACTCCATCCTGCACCAGTGCAGGAGAATACCTGGGCTGCCAGCAAGGAGCCGGGCTGGTGTTAGATCAGAGAGCAAAGAATGTGGCAGGCTAGGCCCATATTCTCTTTCTTAGCGTAACAGATGAAGAAATGTTTCTTTTAAAAGACCTGGCAAGCCTTCAAAAGGGGAGAGAGAAGTGGTGCCAGAGGCAGCTGGGAGGAACTTGTATCAGCCAGCATGGGCTGAGTTATATTGTGATGACAAACATCCCCCCATTTCAGTTGGATTAATACAATAACAACCTGTTTCTCCCTCACCACTGTGGGTCTGCGTGGCTTTCCAGAAAAGCTGACCTCCATGTGCCTCCAAAATTGTCACAGCAAAGGAAGAGAGCGCCAGGAGAACCCCCGTCCGTTTTTAACCGCCTCTGCGTCTGCTTACGCTCATTCCTCATTGGCCAAGGAACACCGAGTGGCCACGCCTAACCTCAAAGGGGCCGGGAAATGTAATATTCTCTGGAATGTGTTCGGGAAGAGGAGAACCAGAAACGGGATAGACCAGCCTCAGTCGTGCTTATGATGAAGCCGTATCTTATATAGAAATACAGGGGCAAACTTCCTAGGGACTGAACCTTCATATATGGCACCCACCATCCCATGGATTATTCCAATACAGGTCATTTCCTCTCCCTGGGAGCATGCAATCTCCTCCCCTCCTACATCAATAAGAAAGAGAATATTAAAATCACAGGCCTGGAGGCGACCGTATTTTGCTGCCTCAAGAGATACAAAGGAAAAAGGAGAATCGAACCTAAATAAAGATGGAATCAAAATGCACAGACAGGGCAGGCATGCACACACTCCTAAAATAGTGGCTTTGGAGTTTATAGTGCTGAGCTTGTGATGGAGTCAAACAGACCTGCGTTTGTTACCTACCAGTCGTGTGACTTTGGACAAAGAAGTTCATCTTCTAGATCTCAGTTTTCTCATCTTTCAGATGGGGATAATAGTGATAGCTATCTTATCTAGTTGTGGTGAGAATGAAACAAGATAATTCAAGTAAACTGCTCAAAGTAAGTGCTCAGAAGGTGAGTTATTCTTAGCTCTTAATGTTGGTGTTATTATTAGCACGAATTATATTCTACTCATTTTCTTTTTTTCACTCAAATTATTTTGAGTTTATTTACTTGGAAGTAAACAGTTAAAAAGGGGGGGGAAAGCCTGAGTTTGGCATGAGTATTAGTAAGCAGAAAATTGACAAAAGACGGCAGTATACATTCATCTCGACACTCACATGCTGAAAAAAAGTTGATCGTTTCACCAACATGCTCACAATTCATGTCTGAAAAACAATATGGAGCAAGATTTGAAGAACTACTCTATCAACAACAAAATATCACTGTTAGTCACTTACCCAGCAGAAACCCAACTTCCTTTTTTCTCTCTTTCCATATGTGTACTGGAGGGTCTTTTAGTTCCATGAATAGCTACTCTGTTCTCCCACCCTCCCTACCCTCCCTCTGTGAGTGGAGCACACTTCTCCACCCTGTTGGTTTGACTTGCTTTGTTCAGTGGGTGGATGGGACCCACCATCCTGGACTGGCAGTGGAAGCACAGCATAGGTGCTCGCCAGCCCTCACATATTCCTAATGTCCACTGTGAGAAGAACAGACCCCAGATGTGCTGCTCCTTCAGCCCCAATCCCAGAATGAGGGATGTGTGGAAGGAGCTGACCTGAAGCTCATCCGACCCACGGCCTGGAACTCAGCCCAGCAGAGCCCGGGGGTCTGGCAGAGCCAAGGCCACACACCCCCACCCCGCAACAGTCCTGTGAATAAGAAACACACCCTTGGGAGCAGAAGGCCACTAAGATTTCAGGGTTGTTTGTTACTGCAGCAAAAACTGACTGATACACTTAGAATGTGAAAAGACCTTGAGCCCTTGGCCGGATCAGAGACTGACATTAAGATTAGCATTAAATAAGATACATTTGCTAATACAGAAAGACATCTCCCATATGCTGTAGTTTGAAAACTGGCATGTGAAAATATGTTTGCTATTATATACTTTTTCATAACTTCACATGCACACATAAATACATAAAAATTCACCTGCAAAAATAAATACTAAAAGATTAACAATATTTGCCTCTTAATATTGAGAATTATGGATGATGCTTCCCAAATCATGTTCTTCATTCTTTTTTTTTTT
>NW_020173674.1:2622415-2633349 GCF_003031525.2 Neophocaena asiaeorientalis asiaeorientalis | reverse complement strand
AAAAAAAAAAAAAAAAAAAAAAAAAAAAAAAAAATCCAAACATTATGAAAGGGATATCAAATTAATAAAATCAGTTTTTCTCCTATTCTGAACCCCCCCACTCACTTAGCAGAGATCATAATTTCTTGGTGTCATTCTAGAAGTTATCCCCGGTAGCCATATTTTCAAATGATTCCAATTCACCAACTAGCCAAAAACTAAAGTTTTACCAGTCGCTGAGCGAAAAGACATAATAGTCTAAAATAACACTATACCCAGGACAAATTCTTAATGTCCTACACAGAACTAATCTGTTTCTCATTAAAATTATGGATCAAATGTCAATCCTCACATTTCTAGAAATAAGAAAAGTCTTTGTACTCTTACTTGCTTACCTAGTTGAAAGGTTTATATTTATCTTTGAAAAATAAATCTCATTTAATGCAGGAATGCAGGATTATCTATTATGCCATTAGATCAATTTTGAATCATTCTTAAAGGATTTTGTTTTTAAGAAAGGAAAAAATTTCCTAAGGATCTGGTCAGTTCTCAGCACTTCCAGGCTTACCCTGTAGCTTAAAAATTCTTCCACTTAGTGGAATTTGCTGTTAAGAGATGAAGCCACGTGAATGGAAAGAAAATAAATTGACATATTAGGTTCTCTGGAAGTTTACTGTGTGTTTGTTTCTATGATCCAAATATGCTATTCATGGAAGCCACCAAGGGAAAAATGTCAAATAGAATTTGACACAATCTATACATAAAAGAGCCATGTGAAAATTGACATGTGAGAGGCAGGTTCCCGAGATGATAGGAGTGTTTTGTTTAATTAATTAAGTGATTTTATTTTTAGCTGCATTGGGTCTTTGCTGCTGCATACGTGCTTTCTCTAGTTGGGGCCAATGGGGGCTGCTCTTTGTTGCTGTGCGCGGGCTTCTCATTGCGGTGGCTTCTCTTGTTGCGGAGCACGGGCTCTAGGCGTGCGGGCTTCAGTAGTTGTGGCTCGTGGGCTCAGTAGCTGTGGCTCGCGGGCTGTAGAGCGCAGGCTCAGCTGTTGTGGAGCACGGGTTTAGTTGCTCCACGGCGTGTGGGATCTTCCCGGATCAGGGCTCGAACCCGTGTCTCCTGCATTGGCAGGCGGATTCTTAACCACTGCGCCACCGGGGAAGTCCCGATAGGAGTGTTTTCTTGTTGTTGTTGTTGTTTTAAAGTGAAACATCTCTCCTGGTTTGAAAGAGTCAAGTCATTGAAACTGGCTAATTTATCCATGGAATGTGACCCATTCTGGGGTCAGGAGAGGCCCCAGGCTCCCAGGAGCAGTTTCACCATCCAGGATGTAGAAGGTAAGACCCGTGGAATAAGGTTCAGCTGGGGGCAGGTCCTGGTTAGGGTCTGCACTGGCCCCTGTTGTGTGGGGGGAGTCTTTGGTCCTTTACATCAGGCCTTTCAGTCTCCTCTTCTCAGCACTTTTCTAGATGATCCATAATTTCCTGCCGGCCTCCGGGTCCCCAGGAATCCCACCGACCTGTTCTGCCTTCTCCTGGAAACGCATGGGTGGGGAGCAAAGAGATCGAAGATGGAGAACTTGGAGTCAGAGCTGTGGCCACTTTGAAACAGGGTGGCAGGTTTCTGAAACGTTAAACACATCCCCTCCGTATGACCAGCCACTCTACCCGGGATACTTACACAGAAGAAACAAAGGCACATGTCCACACAAAGGCATGTGCATGAATGTGTACCACAGCTCAATTCGTAAAAGCCAAAAGCTGGAAGCCACCCAGACATCCATCAGTCGGTGAACAGCTGAGCAAAGTGTGGTACTGAGCGGGTCTCCACGCCTCGGGGACAACTCAGGAATGCAGGGGGAGTGAGATGTGGATACAGGCAGCGACCTGGGTCAGTTTCAAAATAATGATGCTCCGGGAAGTCCAGATTCCAAAAAAAATCCATCCTGTATGATTCCACTTATACAAAATTCTAGAAAATACTAGAAAAATCTATAGTGGCAGAAAACAGACAGGCAGTTGCCTGGGGTGGGGGTTACATGCAAAGGAGGGAACTTTGGTGGGTGGTGGCCATGTTCACCATCTTGATCATGGTGCTGGTTCCATGGGCATACACCACACACTCAAGTGGTTCTCAAGTGGGCATGCTTTGGCCCCTTGTGTGACACTGTCTGGAGACATTTCTGTTGTCACACCTGGTGGGTTTGCTACCGGTATCTCGCACTCAGAGGCCTCCAGGGATGCTGCTAAACAACCTATAATGCATAGGACAGACCCTCCTCCCCCATAATAAAGAATTTCCCAGCCAAAATGCCAGTAGTACGTAGGCTAAAAGCCTTGGTGTGTAGATATGTCAAAACTTACTAAACTGTACACTTGAAATCGGGGCAGTTTATTGTACATCAAGTCTACATCAGTAAAGTTGTAAAATAATGAAATCCCAGCCCTGCCACTTGCTAGCTGTGTGACGTTGGGTATTTCACTTCACCTCTCTGTGCCTGTTTCTGCTCTGATAATAGCCTTCATTTCCCAGTTTTGTTTAGCAGGAAATGAGATTCTGAGACCTGAGCTGTTCCATGTCTCAGAGCTGACTTCAGCCATCAGGTGAAGAACTTGATAAATCATCCATGGAAAAAACATTTTCACTGCACACCTGTCCCTACAGAAACCAGCAGACCAAGTAAAAATGACCTCAGAATTTTTAGGTAATGGTCCCAGGCCCGTGGGGCAGGGGAGAAGCTCTGGACAGAGTCTGTCAGTCCCTTCATCTGTAGGTAACAAGAACCTTGAAATGACCTTGAGGTCTGACTTTCAGGCTGACTCTCAACAGGTAATATGACTCTGATATGATTTAAGGTACAAATACATAAATTTATGTGTTGGCCAAGATTGTCGTTCACTGGGCTTCAGCCACAAAAACACTCAAGAAAATTAAAGAGGCTTGAAGGTCTGAGCGGAACCCACCTGTCCCAGGCTGCCCTCGAGGAGTCTGGGCTCTGTGCCTGACAGGGCCAGTTGGGGATTACTCACCATGCACATTATTGAAGTTTAGGTCGAGACCCAGTAATCATGGCATTACCCCAGCTGGGCCCTCCCTTTCCTCGATTCAACTGCACCTTGAAGAAGATAAATTGGAGAGGGCTTAGGAATCAGGAACCGGGAGGCCTCAATCAGCTCTTTGTTCACTGGGGAGGCTGAGTGAGACTGATGGAGATGCTGGCGGCCAAACACCACACCTTTGTCCCTGTGCAGTCCCAGGGCCTTTTGGAATCCAGTGCAGGTGGGGGGCGGGGGGTTACTTTCCCGCCTGTGACACAATCCATGGCACCTTCAGGCACCCTTCTGTCCCAGAGAGTGCTGAGAGCTGTGTGTCTTCTGGAGACCAGGCAGCTGCTGGTCACCCCATGCAGTCACCTTTCCCTACGAGAGGCAGCTGCATCTCAGAGCATCTTTAAGAAGGCAGCCAGGGTGGCAGTGGACCCCAGGGAACTCCAGGATCCCCCGCCCCCAGCACTGTGGTCCTCTGGGAACAGGGAGGCCATTTCCAGTCCATGAGGGTCATAAGAGAATCTCTCACTCCCGACCATGCCCTGTACCTACCGTGGAGTCTTCTGCCTGCAGAATGGGTCCTGAGCACCACGGAATAGGGGCAGGTGGCGGCCTGGCACCACCTCCGGGGCCCCCTGATGCTCGTGGCCCTGCAGGCCTCCCTCTCTGCCCCAGGGGAACCAGAAACTCCCTGGAGGATCCCGTCTTTGCTGACGTGTTTCCTCTGCTGAGAATGCCGCCCCCACTGCTCCTAGGCAATTCCCATCCCGTGGGGTCCTTGGGGCTCTTCTGGAGCAGTGTCCCCTCCAGGCAGCCTGCCTTGACATTCCGAGGCTGGGTGACACCCCTGGAGGGCCACGCATCCCCCATTCCTCCCACCTTCTCTGAAGGGGTCCCTCCCCCGGTTAGACTGATAGAGGAGCCATATCTTGGTCACATCTGAGACCTCATTGCTGGGTTTGGTGCCTGACACAGAGAAATCCCCGACACTGTGTTGAATACACATGCTCAGTGAGGGTCAAATGAAACTGGCTTTCTTTCTTTCTACCTTTCTTTCTTTCTTGCAATTGAAGTATAGTTGATTTACAATGTTGTGTTAATTTCTGGTGTACGGCAAAATTATTCAGGTATACATATATATATTCTTTTTCAGATTCTTTTCCGTTATAGGTTATTAAAAGATACGGAACATAGTTCCCTGTGCTATAGAGTAGGTCCTTGCTGGTTATCCACTTTCTATGCAGTGGTGTGTATCTGTTAATCCCAAACTCCTAATGTATCCCTCCCCCTGAAAATGGCTTTCTTAAGGGATTTTATGACCTCAAATATCCAGCAGAAAGAGGGGGCAGCTGAGGGACGGTCAGCCCTTGCGGGGAGGGGAAAGGCCAGCTTCTCAGGGCCCCTCTCACCGCCAGTGTCGCCAGGCTCCTTGTGGACGGGTGCCGGCTGCCTGGAGCAAAACAGGCTTGGCTGGTCGGGTGGGTTGTGTGGGGTAAGAATCAGGAAGAAGGACCTTGTTCTTCATAATCCAGCCTGTTTACTGCAAACAATAAGACAGGGCAGGATTGTTCGGAGATGCCGGACAGCCTCCGTGAGAAAGACCCCACCGGACAGAGAGGCCCACTCAGGAATGCGCGGAGCCTGGGAAACCCAGAGGGGAATGGGAGCCGGGCCTGAGGGCGCAGGGATGCGGCCCGGCTGCCATGCGCCCAAGCGCCTGGCACTGGCTCAAGAGTCAGCTGGACACATTTCTTCCCAGCTCCGCGGGCCATGACATCAATTTTATGTGTCCACTTGGCGGGGGGCCTGGATGGTTGGTCAAATGTGACTCTGCCTGGGAGGGTGTTTCTGGACGCGATTAACATCTGAATCCATAGACTGAGGCCGGCAGATGGGCCTCCCCAAAGTGGGTGGGCCACATCCTATCAGTTGAGGGAGGGGCTGACTTGAACAAAAGGTCGAGGAACGGAGGCATTCCTTCTCTCTTCCTGACTGTCTCTGAGCTGGGACACTGGTCTCCTGCCTTTGAACTCGGACTTGGACAGACTTGGACTGGAAGTTGCACAATTGGTTCTCTGGGGTCTGGACCGCTCAGCAGCCATGATCACGTGAACCACTTCCTTATAATTAATACCTTTATGTGTATTTATATATATATCCATCGTGCTGGTTCTGTTTCTCTGGAGAGACGCCGTCATACCTGAAATTGCCCACGGTGGGGTGTTTATACCATGGGAATCGGCAAGTGCTACACCACGCCCACTCCCCAGACCACGCCCCCCAGCAGCATGCCGTAGCCCAGGGGGCATCGCTGCCAAGCAAGGCCATGGGGTCCTCTCTGGGATCCACCTGTGACCGCTGACGGAGCTGACCTGGACCTCAGCCTTCACCTGGAGCCACAGCTGGGAGACGTCACTTCTTCTGAGGCAGAGGTGCCCCTCTCGTCCGCGTCCACCCCTGTTTTCATCTCTCTGCCTGTCCGTGGAGGCTACTTTTCTGGTCCCCACTGCAGAGTGAGCCTCTAATCGTACGATCACATCTTACTCTTCCCTCTGACCCCAAGGTCAAGGACAGAGGGGAACACAGGGAAAGGGCTCCGGGCACGACTGCAAGATGCGGTAGGTCTGTCAGGCCAGAACACTCGCATCTTCCATAGATGTGAAATGCAAACCCCGGCCGCCCCCTCGCTTTGGGAGGAGTCCTCTCCTCAGGCAGGGGCCCATAATTTCCTAGGTTGCCGGGGGCGTAGACCTCATCTCAGCTGGTTTAAGGGGAAAGAAAAGAATGATTTACTGAGTCATGACTCTGGGAAATTCAGATAATCGGGACGGCCGGGTCCAGGGCTTCAGGTCATGGCTTTCCATGCTTGCTCTGCTCGGCCCTGATGAGCTCCAATGTCAGGGATGCCTCTGCCCGTGGGTGCGGATGGCTGCCAGCAGAGACTGGATGAGTGTCAAACCTTTGCTGCCCCCTCCGCCGTCCGTCCCCACTGGAGGGTCACACCCCCAGCCCATTAGGCTGGGCCGTGATGTACTTTGGTCGAGGAAATGTGAGTGGAGGTGACCTGTACCATTTCCCAGCAGAAGCTCCTGGGCCTCCTTTGAGTTTGCTGTCACCATTTCCTCCTTGCCAGGAGATCTGTATGTCCCAAGACCAGCAGACAGGCTGCTCACCCAGTCTCAGACCTAAAATGAGGAAGCCACGGAACAGAGCTCCAGCCGCTGGGCGCCGGGCACTGATGTGCGTGAGAAACTCACCTTCGTCGTTGGGAGCATTAGTCACTATCTCAGTCTGCTCAGGGCAGCCATAACTAAATACCGCAGACCGAGCAGCTTACCACTTGCCCACTTCTGCTGCCAGGGAGAGCTCGGCAACCCCATGGGAGCCATATATATGGAGGGTCAGGGCAGTCTTCTTCCCAGGGAGGAACTGAGGTGCTCTTTCTGGGAAAAGGGAGAATGGATTCTGGGCAGCCAAAGCCAACCGATGTCTGCCTTGCCCTGAGTCGGAACTCCAGGGATCCTGAGAAAGGCTGATACATAGGCCCTGACTCCCTTTCTTCAGTGTCCGCCCCCCCCAGTGAAATTATGAAAATTAGACGTGAAAACAGAGACAAAGCAGTAAACTTGTGACCGTGAACACTCAGCCTGGATGGGGTCCCCCTCCCAGCGCTTGAATCACTCCTTTCTTTCCCAACCATCCAAGCAGGTGGGATGATTCCTCATTTTTCCTTTATCTTGGGGGTCCTGGGGGCAGGGGGCTCCTCCACCCCCTACACTCAGTTCACGGCCCCTGCTGTCCGCTGGCATCCTCACGTCCATCCCAATCGGTGTGTTTGGTGCACGCGTGGGATGCATGTGCCACCGCGGAGAACACGGAGTCCTGTTACCAGTGAGCGTGTGCTTCAGATCGATGCTCTAGATCCCATTCTCCTTCGCACTTCTTTCACCCGGTCCTGTTTTTGTTGTCAGTATTGTTTTTGTAATGTGGTAAAATACACATAACACAAAATTTACCATCTTAACCATTTCTTTCTTTTTTTTTTTTTTGCGGTACGCATGTGGGATCCTCCCGGACCGGGGCACGAACCCGCGTCCCCTGCATCGGCAGGCGGACTCTCAACCGCTGCGCCACCAGGGAAGCCCTTAACCATTTCTTAAGCGTACAATTCAGTGGCAATAAGGACACTCACACTGTTGTACAACCATCACCGCCATCCATCTCCCGAACTTCTCCATCCTCCCAAACTGACACTCTGTCCCCATGAAACACCCACTCCCCACCCCCTCCCCCAACCCCTGGCACCCACCATCCTACTTTCTGTGTCTATGGATTTGACTCCTCTAGGGACCTCCTGTGAGTGAAATCAGACAGGATTTTGTCCTTTTGTCACTGGCTTATTTCACTGAGCATCACGTCCTCCACGTTCATCCACGTCGTAGCCTGTGTCAGAAACTCCTTCCTTTTTAAGTCTGAATAATATTCTATTGTATGGATGGACCACATCTTGTTTATCCATCACCTGTCGATGGAGATTTCAGTTGCTTCCAGCTCCTAGCTCTTGTGAGTAACGCTGCCGTGAACGTGGGTGTACAAATACCTCGCCAAGACTTTGCTTTCAATTCTTTTATGTATATACCTGCAGGTGGAATGGCTGGATCCTACGGTAATTCTAGTTTTAATTGTTGGAGGACCTGCCGTATTGTTCTCCATAGTGGCTGCACCAACTTCCATTCCCACCAGTAGTGCACCGGTTTCCAGTTTCTCCACATCCTGGCCAGCTCTAGTCATTTCCTGTCTTTTTGATAGCAGCTGTCCTAACAGGTGTGAGGGGAACTCACGGTTCTCGTGAGGCATCTCCACGTTGCTGTGTGCGCACCTAATCCGTGGGGAGAGATGCCAGCCCAGTTCCATCTGTCGTTTCACGATGTTTTACTAACCCAGCGCTGACTGGCGAGCTTGGCACACGGCTTTCGGGATGCAGCCGAGGAAGGTGCTCGGGCTGGGCGTGATGACGCTGCCGTCGGTGGCTTCTGTGCCCCACGTACCGTCCAGGTAGAGCTGAAAACCCGAGACCTGCCAGACTCTTTAAACACTCACTCAGTGTTCGGTCCAGCTGCTCCTTCAGCTGTTGACAAGCAAGACGGTGCAGTCACTTGGCAGGCTGGCTGGTCACGGTCACAGTACTCAGAGCCCAGCTCTTGACACTGGGGGATACAACACAGGACTTTTAAAGGCTGGATCTGAAAGCAACTGGATCACGGGATTCAAAAACTGTCCAGTTTAAATTGTCAGCACAATTAAAAAGAATGAAATAACGCCATTTGCAGCAACATGGATGGGCCTGGAGATCATCGTACTAAGAGAAGTAAGTTAGACAGAGAAAGACAAATATCATATGATATCATTTATATGGAATCTAAAAAAAATGATACAAATGAACTTATTACAAAACAGAAACAGACTCATAGATTTAGAGAACGAGCTCATGGTTACTGGGGTGGGGGGAAGGGTGGGGAGTGGCAGGGTAGATTGGGAGCTTGGGACTGGCATGTACACGCTGCTAACCTAGTGGCAGGGCAGGAATAAAGACGTAGACACGGGCTTCCCTGGTGGCGCAGTGGTTGGGAGTCCGCCTGCCGATGCAGGGGACACGGGTTCGTGCCCCGGTCCGGGAAGATCCCACATGCCGCGGAGCGGCTGGGCCCGTGAGCCACGGCCGCTGAGCCTGCGCGTCCGGAGCCTGTGCTCCGCAACGGGAGAGGCCATAACAGTGAGAGGCCCGCGTACCGCAAAAAAAAAAAAAAGACGTAGACACAGAGAACGGAATTGAGGACACGGGGAGGGAGGGGGAAGTTGGGGCAAAGTGAGAGTAGCACCGACATATATACACTACCGAATGGAAAATAGTTGCTAGTGGGAAGCAGCCGCATAGCACAGGGAGATCAGCTCGGTGCTTTGTGGTGACCTAGAGGGGTGGGATAGGGAGGATGGGAGGGAGGCTCAAGAGGGAGGGGATATGGGGACATATGTATGCATACGGCTGATTCGCTTTGTTGTACAACAGAAACTAACACAGCATTGTGAAGCAATTATACTCCAATAAAGATCTATTAAAAAATGTTTAAATAGAATAGATAACCAACACGGACCTACTGTGTAGCACAGGGAACTCTGCTCAATACTCCGTAACAACCTAAATGGGAAAAGAATTTGAAAAAGAATAGATACAGGTATTTGTATCACTGAATCACTTTGCTGTACACCTGAAACTAACACAACGTTGTTAATCAACTCTACTCCAATACAAAATAAAATTTTTATAAATAAATTGTCGGCACAATGCTGAAGCCAAAAAAATCAGCGCTCAGTGCCAGGAAAGGAATCCCTGAAAACCTCGACAGGCGCTGGAAGGGATGAGGAAAGGTGGAAGTTTGGGGCAGTCGCTCCTTGAAAACTGTCCCATGGGCCCCCCTTCAGCTAAGCAGGTGATGCCTGCATAAGACCAGGGGACACCGTCCACATCCACTGAGGTCCCTGGAGTGGGAAACGGCAGACCTGCCCACCCCTGAGACTGTGTTAAGCCAAGGCCCAGGGCTCTGGCCTGGCCCTTTCAGGCACAGATACTGACAACCTCTGTCTGGGAGAAGCAGATGGCAAGGCGGGGGCAACACCCCTACCTGGAGAGGGGAAGCCAGTGATCCACCAAGAAACGGTACCCCTCCTCCGAGTCTGCAGCCTCTTCCCACACCTCAAGAGTAAGCTTGCTAGCAGATAGGTTTTCAGTGCAAGCACGTCTCCAATATGGCATGAGATATGCTTACACCGAAAACTTATTTGTTGCTTACCTGAAATTCAAATCTGACCCTGCACCCTGTATTTTAAAACACTTTATGTATAAGTCATCTTTGTTTTCCTAAGGAGTTTTAGGTTCATGGCCAAAACGGGCAGAAGGCCCTGAGAGTTCCCATATCTCATATACCCTCTGTCCCCCGAACACACACACAACCTCCCCCATGATCAACACTCCCCAGCCAGGTGGCACATTTGTCACAACCCCTGAACCTACAGTAGCACGGCATCAGCACCCAAGTCCCCAGTTTACATCAGGGCTCACGTGGTGTTGCACATTCTATAGGTTTGGACAGATGTATAATGACGTGCATCCACCTGGATTAGGGTGGACCCTCAATTCAATGACCGGTGTCCTTATGAGAGAGGAGAGGAGGAGACCCAGAGGAGAAAGTGATGTGAAGGTGGAGGCAGAGATGGGAGGGATGCAGCCACAAGCCAAGGAACGCTGGCTGTCACCAGAATCTGCGAGAGAGGCCTGGAATGGATGCGCTCTCAGAGCCTCCACAAGGAAGCAGCCCTGCCCACACCTTGACTTCCGACTTCCGGCCTCCAGACTGTGAGAGAATCCATTCCTGCTGTTTCAAGCCACTCGGTTTATGGTCAATTGTCACGGCGGTTACAGGACCCTAAAACTGGAAATGAACGTGTAAAGTGTGGGTGCAGCAGGGCCGCTCCAGACAAGCCAGCCAGGATGTGACAAACCCAAAACCATTTCTGGAGGGTAGACCAAGGAATAAAAGATGCGAGCGCTTCATCTCAACAGTGAAACTAGGAAACAAGGAGGGCAAAGTGGCCACACGGCACAGATAAAGATGTGAAAAATATTATATTTTCACAGTTTTGCCTGTTCTCCCACCCAGATTCAATGATCATTGAAGATTTCTCTTTTTTCTACCCAAAGAGAACACGTTTCATAAGCTCAGGTTTCTAGGGGCCAGAGAAAGAGAGAACAACAGCATCTCAAACTCTCCCTGATCAGCCAAGCAAGCGGTCCCGGCTTTCCAAACGGCATCAGCAAAACCCTAGGGACCACGGATGTCTGCTCAC
>NW_020173674.1:2578616-2622372 GCF_003031525.2 Neophocaena asiaeorientalis asiaeorientalis | reverse complement strand
GCTGGGGGGTGGGACGTGGGAGGAAGACACAGCCCCTGCAGGAAAATGAAAGACAGAGGTGCTAACGGTGCAATTTCAATGAAGTTTCTAGAGAAGATGCAGGCAGGAGGTGCGAGCAAAGATTTAGAATTTATCATCTGCTTTTTTCCTGGAAAAAAAGCCTCCTTGGAAATTGCTTTTTCTACAGGAACAGAAAGAATATTTCTAAGGACATGTTAAGCCTCTGCCTTTCAGAATGACTCCATTTGCCAAGGTGAGGACCTTGCCCCACCTCTGCCGGTCAGCGTCTGGCGGTGTCCCCAGGGTAGGGAGGGAGGGACTCTGAAATCATAGGGCTGCAGTGGTATTTGGGGACACTGGGTGGCTGAAGGTTCCCCAGGCCCTGGATGCCGGGGTTTGGGCTGCTGTTTCCTCCACCTGCTGGTCCTCCTGCATTGCTCCAGCAGCTGGAGGATGCAACATTATCGCTACAGTGAGAAATTTCCACAACTGGGAAATTTCCAGGGCAACCTCAACAGAGGAGGGTGGTGCTGGTCTGGGTGTGTTAGGTGTCAAGAGATGCCAGGACGAACAACCCTCTCCAAATAGCTCTCCTTTCCCCCGCGGGTCCTGAAACCCACTCGTCTGGGGAGCCTGGCGGGATGAGTTGCTTCCTCCGTGGTTCTCCGTAAACATGCAATTTGTCACCCCGTTACAATGCTTAGCACACTGCTGGGGTCGAGTCAAGAGACAAAAAACATGCAGTCGTTTTAGCAGAACTTACTATATTAGAAGGTGGAAGGATGCCCCCTGGGGCGTGAAGTTGTTCAGACCTGGCTGATGGAGGCCCCATGAGGACTCTAAGGCTGCAGGAAGCAGCCAGTCAACAGGAGAAGGTGGAATTGGGGAAGAGCCGCCCGTAGAAGCTCCAACTCCGACCTCCGAAGAGGAAACACTTGCTGGTCCAGTGGGTGTCTCCGAGGGGTACAGTGTCACGGGTTCTGCCAAAGTTAGGAAATCTGCAGACTGTACCAACTGTGCCCTGGGAAGGAACTGCCGTCGCCCGAGGGAAAAAGTGTTGCTGGGAGATGCTCGCAGAAGCAGGAAGTACCTGCAGCCTCCCTGGAGCGCCCCCTATGGGCACAGCCGCATGCTGTGCTTCACAAAGTGCTGGGAGCCCACAGGTTTATAACTGAATGGTCCTCTCCTTTGTCTATTCAGCCTCTATACAGACCCATAACATCCCTACCAAAAAAAAACAAAAAAAAACCCACAGAAACAAAAAAACTTTGTGTTTCTGCTTACAAAGCTTCGTACAGGTAACATCCTTCATGCCCATGAAGACTTTCTTACCTTCTCCCCCATCATTGCGTCCTGGGAGGGGGTCACACGACATCTCTGGGCTACACCACGTGTTTCTCAAATCCAGTCATAGTAGGTCCTAGTTCCCTATGGCCACTGTAACGCATGACCACGAAGTTATATGGCTTCAAGCATCACGCATTTACATCGTGCCGTTCTGGAGCTGAGAAGTGTCTCATTGGGCTCACATCAACAGGACTGCATTCCTTCTGAAGGCTCCAGGGGAAAAGTTATCTCCTCGTCTTTTCCAGCTTCTAGAGGCGGCCCCATTTCTCGGCTTATGGGCCCTTCCTCCACCTTTAAAGCCAGAGATGTTACATCTTTCTCTCCATTCTTTTTTTCTGAATCCCCAAACCTGTCCAGAGTCTGATGCAGCAAGACGTACAGTAAATCCAAGGCAACGAATTCTTGTAAATGCAGCTATGCACAAGTCTGTCGTTCCCAGGAGGTCGCTCATAAGCATTCAGAGAACCAGTGCTGTGTCTACATCCCCTAAAGGGCAGTCCTGATTAAATCCAGGCAGGATAGGGTCTATGTGCCCCAAATCAGCATATGGAAGTTTAAGGCATGTTTTTCGATGGATTGTCTTTGATACGGCAGTCAGAAGATTCACAGCCCTTTTTGTTGAGCAACGATCCAGAATTCATACCCTAGTATTAGTTCATAAATTCTCTATCAAAAACTAGAATGGGGGCTTCCCTGGTGGCACAGTGGTTGAGAGTCCGCCTGCCGATGCAGGGGACACGGGTTCGCGCCCCGGTCCGGGAAGATCCCACATGCCGCGGAGCGGCTGGGCCCGTGAGCCATGGCCGCTGAGCCTGCGCGCCCGGAGCCTGTGCTCCGCAACGGGAGAGGCCACAACAGTGAGAGGCCCGCATACCGCAAAAAAAAAAAAAACAAAAAAAACTAGAATGGGACTATATACAAAATAGGTAGCCAACAAGGACCTTCTGTATAGCACAAGGAACTATATTCAATACCTTGTAATAACCTATAATGGAAAAGAATCTGAAAAAGATTCTTTTCAGATATACATATATATATATATCTGAATCACTTCGCTACAAACCTGAAACTAACACAACATTGCAAATCAACTATACTTCAATTTTTTAAAAAAAGAACACAAAAAGCAGAAAGGGAAAGTTAGGAGGGACAAAGTGAAAGCACAAAGCATGCTGTAGTGGGTCAAATGTTGTCTCCTCTTCCGCAAATATATGTCCAAGTCCTAACCCCTGGTACATGTGAATAAACGCGACCTTATTTGCAAATAGGATCTTTGCAGATGTAATGAAGTTCAGGATCTCAAGGTGAGATCGTCCTGGACTCAGGATGGGCCCTGAAGCCAATGATGTGTGTCCTGATAAGAACTGGGGAGACACGGAGACACAGAGGAAGGCGAGGTGAAGACGGAGGCAGAGACTGGAGTGAGGCGTCTACAAGCCAAGGAACGCCGAGGGCTGCCGGCCACCACCCGAAGCTGCACAAGGCCGGGAGGGGTCCTGCCCTGGAGCCTCCAGAAGCACAGCCCTGCTGACTTTTAGCTATTTTAGACTTCCGCTCAGAGCTGTGAGGGAACCAGTTTCTGATGTTTCTAAGCCAGTCGGTTTGTGCTGACTTTTTATAGTAGCCACAGAAAATGAATACCCATGCCTCCGTGGGACATCAGCCCAGATGAAATGGCACAGTGAGGGGCCATTCTGGGGGCCTTCGGGCAGCAGAAGGAGGTGTGAGGAGAAGAGGATTCAGCGCTGTAACAGGGGAGGGGCGGCGTCCCCAGGAAACACCCAGCCCTCACGACTGTGTCCGGGGCAGTTCTCCTTGGTGGGGCCCGACTCGGGCCAGTCACAAGAGCCAGGATGGGCCCAGCTCCAGAGGGGAGAGCCCGGGGGTGCCGTGGCCCCCGTTTGAGCTAAGAAACTCTACCTGTAAGGGGGAGGCACACTTGCCTGCATCCTAGAGGGAGGATTTTCAGGCAAATTCAGCAGGCAGAGGGACGGTGTCTTCACAGCCTACGCAAACCAGTCACTTGGGGGCCAGTGGAGGAAACAGGACGGTTCTCCCACCAGCGTGGACCCCAGAATGAAGGTACCCACAGCCTCAAACGCAGAAGAGCAGCACAGAGAACCATCCAGAATGTCTTCTTTCCATAAAGGAATAAGAAGGGGTCAGGAAACTGGAAGGAAATGAAAGTGATACCAGTTGCGGGTGGAGGACTGAAGAGTTATCATGGAAACACGCAAGTCTCAGGCTCCCAGCGAAGGAACACAACCGAGAGAGCTTGGCGAACAGTCCGCACCCACCCAGAGGAGAAGGGAAGTCAGCCTCTCCCCACACTCGGGCTGGCCAGTGAATACATGTTTTAAATGCGACCTTTACAATAAAACTTTGAAAGTCAGAGGTTGGCACGGCGCTTACGAGAAGCTGGGGCGGGGGGTGAGTGCAAAGCAAAAGCAGCCTTTGGGTGCTTGATTCGGCACCCACGGTCACAGCGTAAGAGAAGATAGCTGGATGGTGGCCCCTCTTTGGGTGTCTGCCCCCTCCCCGCACAGGCTGCGAGACCTTGAACCCCACATTAGAAACTTGTTCTGGGAATCCGTTACTGGGCAAGAAGCCACCCCAGAAAGTAGAGCCTGAAAACTATAGCATGGTTTGTTTTTCTCTTCTGTGCGTCTCTGGGGTGACGGGGCTCAGCTGGCGGTCCCTCGTGGGTTGCAGCTAGGCGGTGGCTGTGCTGGGTCTTCTTGGAGGCGTCCTCCCTCGGGAGGCTGGTGGTTGATGCCAACCTGTGTCTTCTTCGTGTGGCCCGAGCTTCCCCGCAGGCTGGCGGCGGGGTTCCAAGAGGGAATGAGAGGCAGCAGAAGCCAGTCTGCCTCTTAGGACTTAGCCTCTGGCCGCAGAAGTCAGGCAGCCTCCCATGCTGCTCATTAGAAGCGAGTTGCTAAGACGACCGTTATTTAAGGGAATGGAAATTAGGCTCCAGCTTTGGACGGCGGAGTGTTGAAGGATTTGCGGACATGTTTTGAGCCACCGGCCTTTCCTTCTGGATTTAGTGGGAGGAAGTGAGGTGGGTCGGCTCTGGCTTTGTGGCTTTTAGAGATCACAGAGGGATCCCCGAAAACAGCCTCGAGGAAGTGGAGAGTCCACAGGTCAGTGCGATGTTGTCCTGTGACCTGGTCCCTGAGCCTCAGTCTCCCCATCTGCAGGGTGGGCGGAGCTGGTGAGCACGAGTCCTGGATTCGAACCCGGTTCTCCCTGCCTCCAAACCCACAGTTACGCCCCCTCAACACCACCAGAATCTTTAGAGTGGCCCCATATTCCTAGAGGTTTAAACGTACGTACCTGAAAGTTTCATTTGTACTTAGATCTTTATTTAACCAAACCAAACTCTTGATCATCTGCTCTGCTGGCAGAGCTGCCAGAAGCCATCTTCAGCCTGTTGCCCACAGCTGCCCCGGCGCCTCTTTGCAGGGCTCGGTGCCGGGTGCAGAGTCAGGCCTGTCCTCCCTCTCCAAGGTCGGTGTTCCATAACCCATCAGGAACATACCCAGGCAGCCCGGACCGGGAGTGCAAGGTGGCGGAGGGCTCTCCGTCCCCCTGCCCGCCCCAGCCAGCGACAGCTTCTCACGGAAGGGCCCCTCGAGGTGACCAGGGCAGGGGCAGCATGGGGAAGGGAGCAGACCCCCCCCCACCCCCGCGCACCTGCCGATGGTAATCCTGGCGGAGAATCAAGGGGGGACCTCACGCCCCCATCTTTCTCTCTGGTTGACGAGCAATTTGCTGGAAACCAGCTCCCTTCCCCCTTTACGCTGGCCCATTAGCTGGCAAATGAGTAACTTTTGATCATCATTGACTAATTTCTAAACGAGCATTATTGGAGGACTTAATTATTCCGTGCTTATCCAATATGTTGGCCTGTGATTCTACAACAGCTCCAGGTAACTTTCTGCTACAAAATCGATTTGAACAGGCTTTCAAAGCACCCGCCAGGGGATGTCGTGATCCAACCGTTGTGTATACGCTCCCTGCCCCCAGCCAAGTCAGAGGCACTGATACACTGATGGGGGACTGACACGCTTGTTTGGAATAAGAATGGGCTGACTGGTAGAATCTAAAGGAAGAAGCAGGGTTGAGTGAAACCTGCCAATCGGGTCTTGCTCTGTGGGGTTAGCCCATTATGGGGAGACTGTGGCACCAGACCAAATGGACTCTTGGCACCAGGGATTCCCTACAGCTCTTCTGAAAATCATTCCTGATCTTAGACCAAAGAGGGGAGGGTGGTCAGAAAGAAAACATGCTAGACCGCTGGACAGGAGACCTGGGTTTAGCCCTTGGTGTGACCTTGACTAAGTATCTCAAAGCTCTCCATTCCTTCCGTGTTTCAGAGGCAGTGGTGGAAAGCTTCCTGGTCACCAGGCACCACTCCCCACCCTGTGGACACAGAGGTGATCCAGAAAAGCATGTCCCTGCCCTCATGAACTCACAGTCTCTCTGGGGAGATGGAGGTTAAACAAATGAGTGGATGTATAATTCATTAAAGCTGTGGTAGATAGATTTCCTTAGGCTCCCCAAAGGTTTTAAGGAAGCGTACACAGCGGACGTTCAGGCTGCCACCCAGCCTCCATTCCCCTCTTCCCTCTTCTGAACTGCAACAAGATTTTCTTTAGGGAGCCACTCTCTATGGGGCAGACCTGGGGTTGGGTGGGATGGGCCCTGCCCCTAGCTCAGGATGGGTTCCGATGGAGAGCACCTCTGTGATTGGTCGCTGATGGGCATGTGACCTAGACCTAAGCCAATCAGCACCAAGGCATCCCCTCTGCTGTAGCAATTAATCTGGAGATGATCCAATCAGGGTGGAGATAAGCATTGTGTTCAATGGCTGGGAAAGACATGCCCTTTGTAGACTGAAGGGCTGGCAACATAATTTTGCTCGGGACAAAAGGGAAAGAAAGGGCCATTGTTCAAAAGCAGGAATAAAGAACTGATATTATTAAAGCTATCAATACTAAAATATAAAGTTTTTCGTTCATTTCCACAGTCTCTCCCTTGACATGTCTCTTTTAAATTTGTCATTTAATGTCGTTCTAAGGAAATTTAAAATTATTAGCATTACTTTTAATGTTCGCCTTTATATTGTGTGATGCCAGTTTTAAATGCACATATAAGAGCATCTACCTCGCTTGCAGAATCGCAGGAATCACAAAATTTGTGTTTCATAACCCACATCTGCATGTGAATTTTGCTCTCAGAAAATTAACCCAACTGTTTTCATTTTACTCTTTGATCTGTCCTTCTTCTACCCACACTCTCTCCCTTTTTTTTCCTGCAGCCCAAGCCCAAAGGGTGTCACGCTGACCCTTTCCTCTCACACAGGTAACGGCATCCTGGCCCCACGATCACAAAGGATGCGGCAAAAGGAAGAGTGAGAGGCCGACAGGCAGGCTCTGTATTGCTTCCTCCGTGTGGATCTCCTGGACCCACGGAGGTCCCCTCACTCGGCCTCCCTGGATCAGAGCAAACAGAAACCGCAGATGGGACGAGGGAGCTGACCCTCCCCTCTCTCTCTTATAGCCTCTGAACAAAAGTACAAGACGGTACTTATTCAGAGGCTAAGGTCATGTAAAAGGAGAGGTCCCTTCCAGCACCTGCTCCCTTACTTTATCCATTAAGATTAAAAAAAAAAAGCAGCCAACGCTGTCTACCTTCAGCTGACTGATGAGTAAAGAAGGATTGAAAGGAAAAAAACACCTGTGGGTTCACGGACATCTCCTCTTCCTTTAGTGCCATTATTTGCAGGATAAATGATTAATATAGGAAGGTCACATGAGTAAGAAAAAAATATGATAGGATTCTGTTATGGACTGAATTGTGTCCTCCCCAAATTCATATGTTGAAGCCTATCTCCAATGTGACTTTAAAAAGGTAATTAAAGTTAAATGAGGTCACTAGGGTGGGCCCTAATCCCGTAGGACTGGGGTCCTTCTAAGAAGAGGAGATCAGGACACAGACACACACAGAGGGACGACCCTGTAAGGACACAGGGAGAAGACGGCCGCCTACACGCCAGGGAGAGAGGCCTCAGGAGGATCCAGCACTGCCCACACCTGGATCTCAGATTCCAGCCTCCAAGACTGGAGACAATGAATATCTGTTGTTTAAGCCGCCCTGTCTTATGTATTTTGTTCTGACAGCCCTAGGAGACGAACACAGGCTCCCTGGTGGTACATGTTCTTAGAACACCATCGTCTCCCGTCTGCACTTGAAGCAAGCTCTGAATTAGATGGAAAGCCTCCTGGGGCTGTGCCATGCCTACTGGCCTGCAGCTGTAACACACCCATCCTGCACTCTCACTGAGTCGTGCTCAACACCCATGCATCACCGTGAGTCCCCCAGAATGCCGTGCTCCTGGGCCACCACAGACGCTATACTAGAGGGGACAGCACGGGATGGTGGGCGGCCACGGTGCCCATGTCTCCTTTGTCACATGCACGCTCCACTCTGATCGGACTTCAGTTACCAAACACATGTTCAAAGATAAATTCTTAAGAATTTCAAGTCAGCAACAACCAAGGCTGGGGCGCTTCTAAGGGAGGCCGCCCCTGGGTCGTGGATAGAAGAATGGAATGCTGGAATGTCACCTTGTGACGGGGGAGGGATGTCACAGCTCCAGAACCAAGCTGAGAAGAGGGGCAGAGTGGAGCTGGGGGAACCGCAGGGAAGCAAAGATGGAGACCGAGTGACGAGCCGCCAGCTCTCGGCTCTGAGCTTCCAGACACCAGCGCCACTTCCTCTGAATCACTCTGAGCTGGGTCTCCCGCTTCTTGGTCCCCAGGTGTCAATTTCCTATCTGTGGGTTGGGGATGCAGCGTTCCTGCCCCGCCCGACAAGGCAAGGCTGTCGGGCTCTGTGAGGAGCCGACAAATGAGAGGCTGGCAAGAATCGTGCACACAGAGCTTAGGGTATGTCTTCATCAGATCCTCACCGACCGTGACCTAGCTGAGCAGGGAAAGCACTTCACAAACAGTCTTTTTCATTCTGCAACAATCTGTTCTTTCCAGTGGCAGCTGATTTTGAAAGGTGCTTGAGGAACCCCTGGTGATCCAGGACCTGAGATCCTAGATTAAAACACTCATGAATGTTTGTGAATTCATGCTACCCTTTGGCAGTTCCTTGAAGTACTTAAAACGAAAAGGCAAAGAGTGTCTTACAAGTGTTCTGGGGCTATCATAACAACTTCCCACAAACTGGGGTCTTACATCACAAATTCATCCTCTCTCAGTTTTAGAGACCAGAAATCTGAGATCAGGGTGTCACAGGGCCGTGGTCCCTTTGGAGACTCCAGGGGAGGGTCTCTCCTGCCTCTTGCAGCCTCTGGGGGCTCCAGGCATCCGTTGGCTTGCGGCTGCATCCCTCCAGTCTCTGCCTCCACCTTCACACGGTCTCCTCCGCTCCCTGGGGGTCTGTGTCTTCCTCTCTGTCTCTTGTTAGGATGCTGGTCATTGCATTTAGGGCCCACCCAGGTGATAGAGAACGATCGCATCTCAAGATTCTTAATTTAATCACAGCTGCAAAGACCCCTTCCCCAAATAAGTTCACTGTCACGGGTTCCAGGGGTTAGGACATGGACATTTTGGGGGGATCACCATTCAACCCACCAAAACAGTGACTCACCGAGGAATGCTTCTATGAAGAGGACTCGACCCCACTCTCCAGACCCACTCTGGCCAGAGAAGCTGGTCTCATCCAAAGCCAGAAACAGCTGTTCTGAGTCCCAGACTGGATGTTGCCGGGTGAGTTGCTGTCTAGTCTTAGAAAGGCCTCCCCTGAAGGCTTTTCCATTTTAAATGCTATTCATCCTCAAGCTTTCAGAGAGGGCTGCTGCAAAGTGGCCTCTTAAGCTCGGCACTCCTGGCATTTGGCGTGGGGTCATTCTCTGGGGCGAAGGCTGTCCTGTGCAGTAGGACATGCAGCTGCATCCCTGGTCTTGACCCTCTAGACTCGAGTGGTACTTCCCAATCCTGACAACCAAAACTATCTCTAGACAGTTGCCCACTGTCCCCAGGGGCAGACAGAATCGCCCCCAGTTGAGAGCCACTGGCCGCACAAGCAATGGTGGAAACGGTCTCCCACCCTGGAGTCCGAAGGAGGGACCTGAACTGACCAGCTGTGGGACTTTGTGCATGTTCTGGAATGTTCTGGTCTTGGGTTTTCTTTATGGGGATGTGAATACTCAATGGGTTGATTGTGATAGTATCAGGCACTGTGTGTAAAAGGGCTGTCAGGGGAGCTCCCTGGCGGTCCAGTGGCTAGGACTTGGCACTCTCACTGCCGTGGCCCAGGTTCAATCACTGGTCAGGGAACTGAGATCCCACAAGCCGCACAGCTGAAAAAAGAAAAAAAAACAAAAGGCTGTCAGGAAGAAAGTAGATTTTGATTTTATTTTCCGAAGTGTGCCATCTTCATGCACCCTATACCAGGCCCAGGAACCAAGAAGCTGCTCACTGGGATGCATCACCCTGGGCTCACGGTCATCTGGCTGGTCCCAGGCTTCTGGACATCTGGCCCCCTAGCTCCAGATGTCCCTTTCTCCATGTGGGACATGAAAGGGAATGAGGAAGAAGCTGAGACCCCCCCCTCCTGAGGGATCTGGAGTCTCCTTCTAACCCCCAGGCTGCCTGCGGGCCCTCCTAAACTTGTCCTCAATTTGCATTTTGAGAAGACGCTTCTGGAATGCCAAGGGCTGGCTGGGAGCCACGCTCCTCAGTGTAAATCACCAGAGTCATCCTGGGAACTGGCCTCCACCCAGCGGCGCCCCAGATGGGCAGAAGCCCGCTGATCAGGCCTCTCAGGATGCCGTTGGACTTGAGCCATTGCCCACTCCAGGAACCACGGTTCTGCATCGTCAATTATTCACTCTGTAGCTGGGTCAAGAAAGGAGAAAAAAATGGAAGATTTAAGGATTCCTTTTTAAAAAAATCCGCCACATTGATATAAGATGGTCATTTTCTTCCTTTTTTTTAAAAAAATATCTTGTACAGATGGCCCAAGATCTACCCATTAACAGAATTTCACTTTCAGGGTACAGAATCATTGACTAGAGGTGCGATGTACAGCAGGCCCCCAGGACTTACTTACCTTGTTTAACTGAAACTTTATACCCCTTGGACATCGCCCATTTGCCCCTCACTCCCCACCCAGCAACACAAATCTGCTCTCCAATGCTGAGTCTATTTTAGATAACTCATAAAAGTAGAATAATGAGATTTTTGTCCTTCTATAACCAACTTATTTCACTAAACATAATGTTCTCAAGGTCCATCCATGTCATTGACCATGGCAGGATTTCCTTCATTTTCATGGCTGAGTAATATCCCGTTGTACGTATAAACCACATTTTCTGTATCCATTCATTCGTCGATGGACACTTAGGTCACTTCCATATCTTGGTCATTGTGAATAATGCTGCAGTGAACGTGGGGGTGCAGATATCTCTCCAAGATCCTGATTTTAATACTTTTGGATAAATACCCAGAAGTGGGGTTGCTGGATCCTATGGTAATCTTATAATTATAAAATATAATTTTTTATATAATCTCTATAATGTTTTCCACAGCTGTCGCACCATTTTACATTCCCTCCAACTGTGTACAAGGGTCGCAATGTCTCCACATCCTCTCCAACATTTACCTCTTATTTTTTTGGTAATGGCCATGCCAACAGGTGTGAGGTAATGTCATTGTGGGGTGTTTTTAATATAAATTTATTTTATTTATTTATTTATTTTTGGCTGTGTTGGGTCTTCGTTGCTGCACACGGCCTTCCTCTAGTTGCGGTGAGCAGGGGCTACTCTTGGTTGCGGTGCACCGGCTTCTCATTGCAGTGGCTTCTCTTGTTGCGGAGCACGGGCTCTAGGTGCGCAGGCTTCAGTAGTTGTGGCTCGCGGGCTCTAGAGGGCAGCCTCAGTAGTTGTGGCACATGGGCTTAGTTGCTCTGCAGCATGTGGGATCTTCCCGGACCAGGGCTCAAACCCGTGTCCCCTACATTGGCAGGCAGATTCTTAACCGCTGCGCCACCAGGGAAGCCCCAGTCATTGTGGTTTTGATTTCCATTTCCCTGATAATTAATGAGGTCAAGTATCTTGCCTGTTGGCCATTTGTACAGATTCTTTGGGGAAATGTCTGTTCTTTTGCCCATTTTTAAACTGGGTTATTTGGGGTTTTTGCTATTGAGTTGTAGGAGTTCCTTATATATTTGGGATTTTCTTCTCAGGTGTTTGGTTTGCAGATACCTTCTCCCATTTGGTAGGTTGCCTTTCTACTCTGTTGACAGTTTCTTTTATTGTAAAGAAGATCATTTTTTCCATCTTTATATTTCTGTCCTTCACTCAGCAATAAGCATATAAGATTCATCTGTGTCTTTTCATGGCTTGATAGATTACTCCTTTGTATTGCCAGATGATATTCTTCTGTATCAACGTACACCAGTTAGTTTATCCACTCCCCTGTTAAGAACACCTTGGCTGCTTCCAGATTTTGGTAATTACAAAGAGAGCTGCTATAAACTTTCACATGCAGGATTTTGTGCAGACATAGGTTTTCAAATCAGTTGGGTAAATACCAAGGAGTGCAATTTCTGGGTCATGTGGTGAGAGTAAGTTTAGTTTTCTAAGAAACTATCAAACTCTCTTCCAAAGTGGCTGTGTCATTTTGCATTCCCACCAGCAATGAACGAGAGTCTGGTCATTCCACATCCTCTCCAGTGTTCGGTGTTGTCAGTGCTTTGAATTTTAGCCATTCTAATAGGTGTGAAGTAGTATCTCATTGTCTTAACTTGTATTTCCCTGATGACAGATAATATTGAGCATCTTTTCATATGCTTTGTTATGGACTGAATGTTTCTGTTCTCCCCAAATTCATATGTTGAAACCCAAACCTCCAATGTGATGGCATTTGGAGGTGGGGCCTTGGGGAGGTAATTAGGGTTAGATGAGGTCATGAGGGTGAGGCCCTCATGATGGGATCAGTGCCCATACAAGAAAAAGGTAGACAGAGAAATCTCACTCTCTCCACACTGAGGAAAGCCCACGTAAGGACACAGCAAGAAGGTGGTTGTCTATAGCCCAGAAGAGGGTTCTCTCACTAGAACTTGACCATGCTGGCACCCTGACCTTGGACTTCCAGCCTCCAGAACTGTGAGAAATAAATTTCTGTTGTTTAAGCTGCTCAGTCTATGGTATTTTGTTATGGCAGCCTTAGCAGACTGAGACAAGCTTATGTGCCATCTATATATCTTCTTTAATGTCTATTCAGATTTTTTGCCCTTTTAAAAATAGGGTTGTTTTTTCTCTACTTGTTATATTTTTAAAATTCTTTGCATATTTTGAATACAAGTCTTTTATCAGATATGTGTTTCACATATATTTTCTCCCAATCTGTAGCTTGTCTTTTCATTCTTTGGCAGAGCAAACTTTCAAAATCTTACTAAAGTTCAACTTACTGATTTTTTTCCCCCATGGATCATGCTTTAGATGTCATGTCTAAACACTCATGTCCAAACCCTTGGTCATGTAGATTTTCCTTATGTATTCTTCTAGAAGTTTTATAGTATATTTTACATTTGGGTCTCTAACCCAGTTTGAGTTAATCTTTGTGTTTAAGGATTTGTATCTAGATTCTCTTTTATTCTGCATGTGAATGTTCCAGCACAACTGTTGAAAAGGCTACCCTTCCACCATTGAATTACCTTTGTGCCATTGTCAAAAATCAGTTGACTATATTTATGTGGGTCTATTTCTGGGCTATCTTGTTCCATTGATCTATGTATTTTTTAACTGATACTACACTGTCTTAATTACTGTAGCTTTGCGTTAAGTCCTAAAGTTGAGTAGAATGAGTCCTCCTTTTCCTTCAGTATTGTGTTGGCTATTCTGGGTTCTTTGTCTTTCCATAAAAATATTAGAATTAATTTGTTGACATTTACAAAAGAGTTTGCTGGGATTTTGACTGGGATTGCATTGAATCTATAGATCAAGTTGAGAAGGTCTGACAACAGCATTAAGTCTTTCAGTACATTAACATGGAATATCTCTCCATTTATTTAGGTCTCTTTGATTCTTTTCATCAGCATTCTGTAGTTTTCTGCAAATAGATTTTGTGCACATTTTGTTAGATTTATACTTAATTACTTCCCTTTGGAGTGCTCTTGTAAATGGTATTGTTTTTTAAATTTCAAATTCCAGTCGTTCATTTTTTGTATGCAGGAAATCAATTAGCTTTTGTATATTGATTTTGTATCCTGCAAATTTTCTTATTAGCTGCTCTAGGAATTATTTTTGTAGGTTCTTTGGGGTTTTCTACATAGACCGTCATGTCATCTGCAGATAAACACAGTTTTATTTTTTCTTTCTAATCTGTATACCTTTTTATTTCATTTTCTTGTCTTATTCCCAATTTTGGGGGAAAAGGATTCAGTCTCCCACTATTAATATGATGTTAACTAGGTTTTCCATCAAATATTTTCTTCATTAGGTTAAGGAAGTTCCCCTCTATTTCTAGGTTTTTTGAGAATTTTTATCATGAATGAGTGTTGAATTTTGTTGAATGTTTTTTCATCATCTATTGATATGATCATATGTTTTTTCTGATTCAGTCTGTTAATAGGATGGATTGCATTGATTGATTTATGAGTGTTGAACCAGGCTTGCATCCCTGGAATGAACTTCACTTGGTTATGATGTATGATCCTTTTTACTAAATTGGTGGATTCTATTTACTAATATTTTGCTAAGGACTTTTGTGTCTACGTTTACGAGAGATACTGGTTTCTAGTTTCCTTTTCTCATAATGTCTTCACTGGGTTTTAACATCAGAGTAAGGCTAACCTCATAAAATGAATTGGAAAGCGTTCTTTCTGCTTTTATTTTCTGGAAGAATTTTTGGAGAATTGGTATTATCTCTTCCTTAAATACTTGGTGGAATTCAGCACTAAAATCATCTGGGCCTGGTGCTTTCTTTTTGGAAGGTGTTAAAATATTGATCCAATTTCTTTAATAGATATAGCTCAGTTCAGGTTATTTATTTCTTCTTCTGTGAGTTTGTGTCTTTCAAGGAATTGGTTCATTTAGTCTAAGTTATCAAATTTGAGGTCATAGAGTTATGTATAGTATTCCCTTATTATCCTTTTAATGTCTATGAGATCAACATTGATGACTCCTTTTACAGTTCTGATGTTAGTATTTGTTTTTTCTCTCTTTTTAATTAATTATCCTGGCTAGGGGCTTATGAATTTTATTGATATTTTCAAATAACCAGATTTTTGTTTCATTTGTTTTCTCTATTATTTTCCTATTTCAATTTCATTGATTTCTGCTCTAGTATTATTAGAGTTTATTAATATGTTTGCTATAGGTTTATACTGCTCTCTTTCCTCTAATTTCCTCAGATGTAAGCCAAGGTTATTGATTTTTTAATCTCTCTTATCTTTAATATACACATTTAATGCTATAAAATTTCCTCTAAGTACTGCTTCCATGCATCCTGTGAAAATTTTGATAAGTTCTTTTTTCATTTAGCTCAAAACATTTTAAATTCCTGTTAAACCTTCTTTTCTGACCCATAGGTTATTTATAAGTGTGTTGTTTAATTACCAAATATTTGAGAATTTCCTAGCTATCTTTTTGTTATCGGTAGCTAGATTAATTCCACTGCAGGAGTCTGAGAGCATACTTTATATGGTTTCTATTATTTTAAATATGCAAACGTGTGTTTTATGGCCCAGAATGTGACCTATCTTGGTGAATGTTCCATAGAAACTTGACAAGAATGTGCATTCTGCTGTTGCTACATGGAATATTCCATAAATTTCATCTAGATCATGTTGATTGACAGTGCTAATCAGATCATCAATAACCTTGCTAATTTCCTGCCTGCTTGATCTGATCTATCAATTACTGACAGAGTGATGTTGAATCTCCAGCTATAGTAGATTTGTCTATTGCCTCTTTCTGTGCTATTGGTTTTTGTCTTATTTTTTAAAGCTCTTTTGTTTGGTATATACACAACTAGGATTGTTGCATTTCCTTGAAAAATTGATGTAATACCCCTCTTTATCCCTAATCAATGTCTGTGTTAGGAAGTCTGCTTTGTCTGAAATTAATATAGCTATTCCAGGTTTCCTTTGATTGGTACCAGCGCAGTATTCCTTTTTCCATCCCTTGGCTTTTTTCCTATCTGAGTTTTTATATTTAAAGTATATTTCTTGTGGACAACATATGGTTGTGTCTTTGTTTTTTTTAAAACTACTTTGACAATCTCCATTTTTTAATTGATGTATATAGACCACTCACATTTAAGTGATTTATTGATATAATTGGATTAGTATCTGTCACTTTTGTATTTGTTTTCTATTTGTTGCATGTGATTTTGTTTCTCCCCTCCCCTTTCAGCATTTTTTGATTTTTCAATTATACTTCTTTCATAAATTGTTTTAGTGGTTGCCCTAGGGTTTATAATAGTCACTCAAAACTAATCTAAGTTCACCTTCAAACACACTATGGTGCTTCGTGAGAGTGGTGGTAACTTATAAAAGAGTGTTCTCAGTGCCTCTGTCCTGCCCTTGTGACATTGCTCTTATTCATTTCTCATCCTCATGCTATAATCATCCAGGACATTGATACTATTATTGCTTTAACCAAACAGTTATTTTTTAGGGAAACGAAGACTAAGAAAAATAAAAGATGTTATTTTTCTTCCATATACTCCTTCTTTCAGGTGTTTCCTTTCTTTATGTAGAACCACATTTCTGACCTATATTGTTTTCTTTCTTCTTGAAGACCTTGAAACATTTCTTGCAGGATAGGTCTGCTTTTGACAAATTTCCTCTGGTTTTTTTTTTCTGAGAAAATCTTTATTTCTCCTTCACTTTTTTCCCCAGTAAGTGATTTTTATTCTTCTTTTTCATTTTTATTTTTTAGAGTAGTTTTAGATTTACAACAAAATTGAGAGGAAAATACAGAGATTTCCCATATACTTCTTTTCCCTGTCCATGCGTAACTTCCGCATTATGAACAGCACTCACAGGAATAGTACATTTTTTTTAACCAAAGATGAAGCTACATAGACACATCATAATCACCCAAAGTTCATAGTTTACTTTGGAGTTCGAGCTTGGTGTTGTACATTCTACGAGTTTGGACAAAAGTATAAAGACATATATCCATCATCATAATATCATACAGAGTATTTTCTCAGCCCTAAAAATCCTCTGTGCTCCACTTACTCATGTCTTTCCCCACCCCCTACCCCCCACCACAGCAATCACTGATGTCTCACTGTCTTCATAGTTTTGCCTTTCCCGTCCTATCGTTAGAATCATACAGTATGTACCTTTTCTCATTGGCTTTTTTCACTTAGTCATATGCACTTAAGTTTCCTTCATGTCTTTTCAAGGTTTGATAGCTCACTTCTTTTTTAGCCCTGAATGACATTCCATTGTCTGGATGGACCACAATTTACTTATCCATTCACCTACTGAAGGACATCTTGTTTGCTACCAGGTTTTGGCAATTGTGAATAAAACTTCTATAAACATCTGGGTGCGGGTTTTTTTGTGTGTGGACATAAGTTTTCAACTCCTTTGGGTAAATACCAAGGAACACGATTGCTGGATCATATGGTAAGAGTATGTTTGGTTTTTGTAAGAAACAAACACTGTTCCAAAGTGGTGGTGCCATTTTGCATTCCCATCAGCAATGAATGAGAGTTCTTATAGCTCCACATCCTTGTCAACATTTGGTGTTGTCAGTGTTTCGAATTTTGGCCACCCCAATAGGTGTGTCATGGTGTCTTGTTGTTTTAATTTGCATTTCCCTGGTGACATACGATGTGGAGCATCTTCTCATATGCTATTTGCCATCTGCATATCTTCTTTGGTGAGGTGACTGTTATGATCTTTGGCCCATTTTAAAATCAGGTTGTATGTTTTCTTTTTCTTTTTTTTTCTTGTGGCCATGCTGCACAGCTTACGGGATCTCAGTTCCCTCAGATGTAAGCCAAGGTTATTGATTTTTTAATCTCTCTTATCTTTAATATACACATTTAATGCTATAAAATTTCCTCTAAGTACTGCTTCCATGCATCCTGTGAAAATTTTGATAAGTTCTTTTTTCATTTAGCTCAAAACATTTTAAATTCCTGTTAAACCTTCTTTTCTGACCCATAGGTTATTTATAAGTGTGTTGTTTAATTACCAAATATTTGAGAATTTCCTAGCTATCTTTTTGTTATCGGTAGCTAGATTAATTCCACTGCAGGAGTCTGAGAGCATACTTTATATGGTTTCTATTATTTTAAATATGCAAACGTGTGTTTTATGGCCCAGAATGTGACCTATCTTGGTGAATGTTCCATAGAAACTTGACAAGAATGTGCATTCTGCTGTTGCTACATGGAATATTCCATAAATTTCATCTAGATCATGTTGATTGACAGTGCTAATCAGATCATCAATAACCTTGCTAATTTCCTGCCTGCTTGATCTGATCTATCAATTACTGACAGAGTGATGTTGAATCTCCAGCTATAGTAGATTTGTCTATTGCCTCTTTCTGTGCTATTGGTTTTTGTCTTATTTTTTAAAGCTCTTTTGTTTGGTATATACACAACTAGGATTGTTGCATTTCCTTGAAAAATTGATGTAATACCCCTCTTTATCCCTAATCAATGTCTGTGTTAGGAAGTCTGCTTTGTCTGAAATTAATATAGCTATTCCAGGTTTCCTTTGATTGGTACCAGCGCAGTATTCCTTTTTCCATCCCTTGGCTTTTTTCCTATCTGAGTTTTTATATTTAAAGTATATTTCTTGTGGACAACATATGGTTGTGTCTTTGTTTTTTTTAAAACTACTTTGACAATCTCCATTTTTTAATTGATGTATATAGACCACTCACATTTAAGTGATTTATTGATATAATTGGATTAGTATCTGTCACTTTTGTATTTGTTTTCTATTTGTTGCATGTGATTTTGTTTCTCCCCTCCCCTTTCAGCATTTTTTGATTTTTCAATTATACTTCTTTCATAAATTGTTTTAGTGGTTGCCCTAGGGTTTATAATAGTCACTCAAAACTAATCTAAGTTCACCTTCAAACACACTATGGTGCTTCGTGAGAGTGGTGGTAACTTATAAAAGAGTGTTCTCAGTGCCTCTGTCCTGCCCTTGTGACATTGCTCTTATTCATTTCTCATCCTCATGCTATAATCATCCAGGACATTGATACTATTATTGCTTTAACCAAACAGTTATTTTTTAGGGAAACGAAGACTAAGAAAAATAAAAGATGTTATTTTTCTTCCATATACTCCTTCTTTCAGGTGTTTCCTTTCTTTATGTAGAACCACATTTCTGACCTATATTGTTTTCTTTCTTCTTGAAGACCTTGAAACATTTCTTGCAGGATAGGTCTGCTTTTGACAAATTTCCTCTGGTTTTTTTTTCTGAGAAAATCTTTATTTCTCCTTCACTTTTTTCCCCAGTAAGTGATTTTTATTCTTCTTTTTCATATTTTTTAGAGTAGTTTTAGATTTACAACAAAATTGAGAGGAAAATACAGAGATTTCCCATATACTTCTTTTCCCTGTCCATGCGTAACTTCCGCATTATGAACAGCACTCACAGGAATAGTACATTTTTTTTAACCAAAGATGAAGCTACATAGACACATCATAATCACCCAAAGTTCATAGTTTACTTTGGAGTTCGAGCTTGGTGTTGTACATTCTACGAGTTTGGACAAAAGTATAAAGACATATATCCATCATCATAATATCATACAGAGTATTTTCTCAGCCCTAAAAATCCTCTGTGCTCCACTTACTCATGTCTTTCCCCACCCCCTACCCCCCACCACAGCAATCACTGATGTCTCACTGTCTTCATAGTTTTGCCTTTCCCGTCCTATCGTTAGAATCATACAGTATGTACCTTTTCTCATTGGCTTTTTTCACTTAGTCATATGCACTTAAGTTTCCTTCATGTCTTTTCAAGGTTTGATAGCTCACTTCTTTTTTAGCCCTGAATGACATTCCATTGTCTGGATGGACCACAATTTACTTATCCATTCACCTACTGAAGGACATCTTGTTTGCTACCAGGTTTTGGCAATTGTGAATAAAACTTCTATAAACATCTGGGTGCGGGTTTTTTTGTGTGTGGACATAAGTTTTCAACTCCTTTGGGTAAATACCAAGGAACACGATTGCTGGATCATATGGTAAGAGTATGTTTGGTTTTTGTAAGAAACAAACACTGTTCCAAAGTGGTGGTGCCATTTTGCATTCCCATCAGCAATGAATGAGAGTTCTTATAGCTCCACATCCTTGTCAACATTTGGTGTTGTCAGTGTTTCGAATTTTGGCCACCCCAATAGGTGTGTCATGGTGTCTTGTTGTTTTAATTTGCATTTCCCTGGTGACATACGATGTGGAGCATCTTCTCATATGCTATTTGCCATCTGCATATCTTCTTTGGTGAGGTGACTGTTATGATCTTTGGCCCATTTTAAAATCAGGTTGTATGTTTTCTTTTTCTTTTTTTTTCTTGTGGCCATGCTGCACAGCTTACGGGATCTCAGTTCCCCAGTGAGGGATTGAACCTGGGCCATGGCAGTGAAAGCTCCGAATCTTAACCAGTAGACCACCAGTGAACTCCCAGATTAGTTGTTTTCTTATTGTTTTCCATTAGAGCCCTAATGTATTAATCATAGTTGTTTTAAATTCCCTGTCAGAAAACTCTAACATCTGTGTCATATCTGAGTCTTGCTCTGATGATTGCTTTGTCCTTTCAGACTGTGTTTTTTCTTGCCTCTTGGCTGATTCTATAACTCTGCTCTTTCTTTGCCAACCCACACCTGCCTGAGGCCTTCTGCCTACATTCTGGGAAGCCCAGCCAAGACCCCTGACCCTACACGGGACTGACAAGGTTTATTTTGCTCTTAAGTAAATATGAAAAACAACAACAAATAGAAAATTCCTGCCCCTTCTGCTTTAAGGAGAATGAGTTTGATGTCACTTCTTTTGTCTCCAGCAAATTCAAAGGGAAGCAGATTCAGCACACAAACGTCCTCTTTCTCCAAAACTGAAGCACAAGCAAAGTACAAGTAAGTAACTTCCTCAAGTCCCACAGTGAGCGGTGAACTGGACTTCAGCCCAGAGCCCTGCACCCTCACCTACGAGGAGGGGAGGAAATAGAACTGGGGCTTCCTTCAGCTCTGGGCTGGGAGGGAACCTGGGGTCCATCTGAGTCATCGCCTCCCCTTGCCTCACCCTTTATCATAGGTCTGGCCATCAGGTGAGGAAACAACTGAGTCTTCAACAGTCTGAACTCACACCAAGCCTGTAGCTGCTTACCCAGCCCTGGAATGGGCACTGCAGAAAGAAAGGGTCTTTCTACTAAATTCCTGAAGCCTGGTTCTATGAGGGTAACTGATCGATAAACAGTAATATTTTAAAAATGCACCTCAATATATGTTAAGAAGGATGCAATAAATGCTAATGATAATAGTGTTAATTATAAGACTGGGTGCTTCGTACAAGCCAGCCGAGGCTTTAATCCTTGACACACGTGACGGGGTATCTGAGCCCCTCTCTCCACTGGGGCTCTGAGCTCCACGAGGACAGGAACATGCATGCTTTTTTTCACTCTGCTTCTCCAGCACTGCCCTCTCTTATTCTATGAGAAACAATCACAAAACAAAATACATGAGGAGAGCCATGAAATCACCAGGCATCCTTAGACTCAGTATTGTGAATGGTCATGCTGGGAAAATAATGACAGAAATGAGGGTTTGGAGGAGTTTGGTGTTCTTTGTGCCTGCACCTTCCTTCTCAGGAAGCACCAGAGCACCCCACATGCAGGAAATCCCATTGTCTCTTAGCCTCAGTGAACTTTGCTTATAAGGTGGCTTAAATGAGATCATTATCCAAAGCCTCATGTGTTAGTCAACTTAGCTGCCATAACAAAATACCACAGACCTGCGGGCTTAAGCAGCAGACATTTTCTTCTCACAGCTCCTGAGGCTGGAAGTCTGAGATATGGTGTCAGCTGATTCCGTGTCTGGTGGGGATTCTCTTTCTGGCTTGTAGACGGCCGTCTTCTCACCCCGGCCTCACATGGCCTTTCCTTTGAGCACACACGGGCAGAGAGAGAGAGAGAGAGACAGAGACAGAGATAAACAGAGACAGAGAGCATGGGATAAGGACACTCATCCCATCGGATCAGGGCCCCACCCTTACAAACTCATTTAATATTACTTACTTCCTTACCCCCAAAAGAGCCACGTGGCAGTGTTAGGGCTTCACCATAAGAATTCGGGGACACAAACATCCCACCCATAACACCTAACAAGCAGTGTGCATATGGCGACTCTTGTGCGTTGATTACAGGCAGTTAGTGGGCAGAATGGGGGTGGGGGAGGGGGGGAACAGGGGTCTCGTCCCTGCCAAGTGGAAGTACAGGGTAACACAAGGCAAACGGGCTTTGCCGTGAGAACCCTCCACTTTCCACCTGACCTGGGTTAAGCCATTTACCCCTCTGCCTCGATTTCCCATCTCCTGGTTACAGAAGACTCTACAGCCAGGCTGTGTGCTAAGCATGTATCATCAGTGTCCCCATCGCAGGCATTCTGAGGACCAGAGATAGTGTAGAACGAGGGTGGGGCTGCACAAGGACGTGTCGGTCTTGGTGGCTCTCACTTTGGTCATCCAGTGGCACCACAAAGGAGTGACCAGGCCATCTTTCATCCGTTTGTGTTGACAATTTCTGGTGAGCCTTTGGCCACGTGGAAGGTGTTTTCAATCCCTTTTCATCTACCAACTGACTGCTGTAGCCAATTACAACTGCTCTGGAAGAAATTACGAGTCTAACATGCAAACTCATCCCGGTGACAGGACTGGAAGCAACTCGGTGACCTCTAGGTTATC
Organism: Neophocaena asiaeorientalis asiaeorientalis; assembly: GCF_003031525.2. NCBI lineage: Eukaryota > Metazoa > Chordata > Mammalia > Artiodactyla > Phocoenidae > Neophocaena > Neophocaena asiaeorientalis. Next base: position 2,600,056 of record NW_020173674.1, on the reverse strand, counting down.
AAGCTTTTAACCAGTTGTCACATGAGCCAGGTCACACAGATTGGACACGTCGGACACCAGTGACAGCTGTCGAATTAGGCTCTGGAGCCGTCGATTAGGGAGCACGTGCTTGCCGCTGGGTGTAATTAGCTGCTGTGCTGAGCGTGCCTGGCACTGCCCCGGCTGGCAGGGTTGGTGACCGGGCCATCCTTGGATTCTGCCTCTGCTCCCAGCCCTCCGGCCCAAACCCTGCTGGGCCCCATGCAGAGGTCCCCGTGTCCGATCCTGGTTCCCCAACTTGGCGCCTCCCAGACGGTAGAACCACCCAAGCCGCCGTGTCCCGGGGAAAGGCCCCAGGCCGGGAGTCCGAGAACGGATCCTGAACTTGGATTCTTCTGTCAGGTGCTTTCAAGGACTTCATACTTCCATGGCTGGATCAGCTTGCGTCAGACAATTTCCGGGCGGATGGCGGAGCAAAAATACATCCCTTTGTTTTGACCTGTCTCCCCGTCCGTTTACAGCAGCTCTGGGTCTTAGCCCAGAAGTGTGAAGGAGATCACGCGTCTTCATTTCCTTTGAATCGACCCCAACTCCAGCATGACCTCCTGTCTGGGCTGCTGGTGAGCAAGCAATCCCTGTGCCGGCTGAGACACCTCCTTCCCCTCCTGCCTCTTCCCCTCCACCACCTCCCGGGTCACACGGAGGTCTGGGGCTGCGGCCCCCAGAGCAGGCCTCGAGGGGCTCAGGGCAAGGCGTTGGGGGAGACCCAAGTGGAACACCCAACCACCCTCGGCCCCCAACTTCTTCCCAATCTGGGAGCGGCGCCCCTCCCCCATCCCCTGCAGGGGGCACCTGGCCTGATCTCACTATTTCCAAAACAGCTGTCCCTGGACACCTAAAGGTTTCTGATTCCTGCCCTGAACTTGGAGGCGCAAAAGGTCTGCGCTGGGCTGTGTGGAGGGGAGGGGAGCAGAGAGCAGATGGACACGAATAAGCAAAACCAATAGACTCCCAGGTAGCGCCCACATCGCACAAGTGCGCATGCGGACACCTGCCTTTCTCTCGTCGTCCAGCGTCTTCCATCCTTCTGCTGATAACAGCACATGATGTTCTGGGACGTGGTCACCCCGCCATTCTGACTGTGCCTTAGGCATCCACAAAAGTGGTCGATGGGAGGTGGCCGCTCACGGACCCGTGCGGCCGGGGTCCAGGCAGATACTGGGGACACCAGAGCTGAGAACGACGCTGAGAGCCAGTGAGAGGCCAGTCAGGAAGGACCTGGGGCGCCTGTGCCCACCCAGCAGTGACCCCGAGGGAGATGCTGGACATGAAGGGTGGAGGCCAGGGCTGCCGGCGGAGAGAGGAGGTCCCGGGCTGGTTCACCGCCCCGTGGACTGTGGGAAGGGGGAGAGGGGGAGGGGTTGGAGAAGTCTGGGAGGAAGGGCCGCTCAGCTGGAACATGGGCTCGATCTCCCAGAGCGCAGGTGACCTGCAGGGAGAGATTTGCAGAAGCCAAGCTCAAACACGCAGGCACAGGTGTGCCGACCAGGCCGCCAGCGGGAGATTTACAGCCCTGCGGTCCGGGCTGCCTGCAGCTCCACGTGGTCTCTGATTGGTCCACACACTCAGCCCTGAGATCCAGGAGAGTCTGATGCCTTACCTGCCACCCGAGCACGTCAAGGTGGGCTCTGTGGCCTGGAGTGGACGATGGGGTCGGATAAACCGAGTGAGGCCAGACAGTAAGAGGAGGGCTGGCCGTGGAGGAAGTGTGGGAAGGAGAGCCATCGGGAGGAGAAAGAGTTCCGGAGCTGGGTGGGGGGGGCGCCAGAGGGCAGGCTGTCCTGCTGGGCCACTGACCCTGCTCACAGGGCGCCGTCACAAAGGACCACGACTGGGTGCTTAACACAGCAGAGGTGTACTGCCTCACAGTCCAGAGGCCAGAAGTCAAGGTGTTGGCAGGGCTGGTTTCTTCTGAGGCTCGAGGGAGACTCTGATCCAGGTGCCCCTCCCAGCCTCTGGTGTTGCCGGCCATCCTGGGCATCCCTGGGTGTGAAGCTGCATCCCCCGCACCGTCCCCCACCTCAGCCTCTGTCTTCTCCTGCTGGTCTCTGTGTCTTTACATGGCTCATCTTCTTATAAAGACCCACCTGCCCATCTCCTTGTGGATGTCTGCCTGCATCACCAGCTCAGAGGGACCCTGGCCCAGCTCGTGACTGTCCCCCCAAGCCTGCTCCATCCTGGGTGCTGGCACCTCCAAACTTTCAGGTGCTCAGTCGTAACCAGCCTGTCTCATCCTCTCACGTCCCACGTCAAATATGTCCCTGAGTTGTTAATTCTGCTTTCCAGCTAAATCTCCAGTCCGGACACTCCTCAGCCCCGCACCGCTGACCCTGAGGCTGAGCTGCCTTTACGTCTGGCTTGGGTCCTTGCCGCAATCCCCTCACCAGTCCCGCTGCCTCCCCTCCTGCATCCTTAGTGGCTCTTTGTGTAATCCTTTAAGGTACAGGTCACATCAAGGGACTCTGCTCAAAACCTGTAGGGCTCCCCATTTCTCTCTGAGTAAAAGTTAACATGTTTACAAAGGCCTGCTGAGTCTGAGGGGGTCTGTGGAACACCCACCCCTGTAGGTCCTCTCTGACCTCATCTCCTTCTGTCCCCGCAACTCACTCAGCCCCAGACTCCTGCCCCTTCCCAAACTTCCCATGTATGCATCTGCCTTAGAGTCTGCATGGGCTGTTCCTTCTGCCTGGAATGCTCTTCCCTGCACAACCTCGCAGCCCGTGCTCCCACATCACCTTCTCCAAGAGGCCCCCCGACCCTCTATTTAAACGCGTCACCTGCCGCCCAGCATGCATCCCAGGTCCTCCTAATTCTGCTCTCTTTTGTCCAATCAGCTCGGGTTGCCATAACCCAGAGGGGTGGCTTATAAACAAGAGAAATTTATTGCTCGCAGTTCTGGAGGCTGGACGTCCGAGGTCAGGGTGCCAGCGTAGTCGGGTCTGGCTGAGAGCTCTCTTCGTCTTGCTGTGTCCTCCCAGGGCAGAGAACCGAGAGGGAGGAAGTTCTCCTGTGACTCTCATAAGGGCACTCATCTCATCCCCTCAAGACCTCATCTAATGTGATCACCACCTAAAGACCCCACCTCCTAATACCATCACACGGAGGGGGGTAAGGCTGGGGGGACACTTTCAGTCCACAGCCCTTTTCTTTTCTATGGTTACCACTTTTTAACAGTTTACCTATTTATTAGATAATTTACCTGTCCAGCAGGTATATTGCTATAGGAGAGAAACCTTAGTCCCTTTGAACCCTGTGTGCTCCAAACTCCTAGGAAGTGCTGGGCACATAGTAAGGAAGGTAACTATTTGCTGAGTGAAAACCTGCGTGAAGGCAGTGAGCTCATACATGACAAGGCGTGTAGGTTTCTGCCTGTTACAGAGTCTGTCGGGGGAGTGGCATGGCCCGGCTGGTGTGGCCTTGGTCTACGCCTTTTCCGCCCCCTCCCCTCCGCCATAAGCAGGGGGAGGAGACAGGGCAGAAGCCAAGTCACAAAAGGTCAGACTGCTGACACGGATGGATGGATGGACGTCTCATCCTGACACACAGACATATAGATTTGACTTCATAACGAAATGTCTTTTAACTCGTGTAAACGCTAATGAGAAAGCTAGTTTCCAAAACGGCCACCAATGGCCAAAGGAATACTCCACTTGTAAACAAACTGGTATATTTGGCTGTGCCACTGAGTACCTTAGCATTTTAAGTAGCTGACTGTGCAAGGTGGGGTTGAAGCCAGATAACATCACGTTCTGGAAATTCCCATGATGCGGGGAGAGGTGGGGCCCATGCAGGTGGGTGTGGAGTGGGAGGCCCCCTTGGCAGAGCAACTGCCTGGAACCTCCATCCACCTGCCCCCCCCAAGTAGGACTGCCCTCCCTGTGTCCCCCAGAAGCAACAGGTGATGCCCTGCCGGGAGCCGGGTGGAGTTCTCACCTGGGAGGGAGCGGGGGTCGGTGAATCAGATCGAAGGGCTCTTGCCACGTGCTGTCTCTGGAGTCGCCCACTTCCCTGAGCTGCCCGCTCCTGTCCATCCCACGTGGGGTCAGAGCCACTGAGTGGCACACCCATGGCCTGGAGGCTCAGCTGGGTGGCCGTCTGGGCTCTTCACTCCCTGAGCAAAGAATGATGGAACCCCTGCAATTCGCTTTAATTCTAATACTAATGCACACTTCCTTTTTCCTGGGAAGAGAGTCAGTTCCTTTCACCAGGTCCTCCAGGGTTTCATGATCCCTAAAATGTTTAAACCACAGATATATTTGGAGAGACGAGCTGTTCCCAACATTTCATGAGCACCTTCTGTGTGCCAGGCAGGAGCTGTGAGATTCCTCCAATAGCACGTCTGCTAAAAAGCGTTTAATTAAAAAAAAAAAAAAAGTTTTTTGAAATACGAAACGCTCTACATCCTGAATGTATACAACTCGATGAGTTTGAAGATACACACCTGCGAAACCATTGCCACAATGTACGCCGTGAACTCATCCATCACCTCGGAAAGTTTCCTCTTCTCTTAGCTGTCGTTACTTTGTGATAAGAACACTTAGCATCAGATCTACCCTCTGAGCAACTTCTGAAGCACACAATGGAGTGTTGTTGACTACAGGCACTGCGATAGGCAGTAGCTCGCTAGGACTCATTCACCCCGCAGAGCTGAAACTTTGTGCCCTTTGACAAATTCCTCCTGGTTTCCCCTCTCATATCATCTCTCGGGTAAAGGGATTAATCTCTCAGTGCTCAAGGTAAGGAAACAGAGGCCTGAAGATACTCGGGGCTGGGACTCTAAGGGGAACTCTGAGCTCCGAGGCTTGGACAGGTCCCGGGTTAGGGTGGTGTGAATGAAAAATGTTGGCTGCCATCTCAATAACAAAGGACGTTGCAACAATCACACCATCGCATTACAGCAGCCTGGACAGAAGGTGAGCCCTGAGGCGACTCAGGAGGAGAAAACACAGGGTACTGGCCCCAGAGAGCTGAGGTGCACATAAAGGAATGATTTCATTGAGCCCAGGCTCTTGCATCTTCCCATACACAGAAAAGCCCTAAATCCCTTAACTTGAGATATCTGGTTTTCTTTAATTAACAGTAAACTTTTGATGTTCTGACCAGCTGGACTTGTGTTGCAAAAACTCCTATATATCCTGGTTCCCCCCTCACCTCTTCAGAGCAGCCCCTCAGAATTATCTGAGATGCTGTACCCAGGGCTTAAGTCCTTGGATTTGTCCACCACATAAAACATAACTCTCAACTTCTAGGTTGTGAATATTTTTGCCAGTGGACAGTGGGGAGTGGGTACATGAATGAAGGGAACCAGCCATGGGACGGAAGGGAAGGGGGGTCGGGCTTAACGCGGGAGCTCAGGGCAGGGTGGCGGGGCGGGGAGAGCAGAGCCTCTGCGAAGGAACAGGCAGGGCTGTGACAGGCAGAGTCAGGGACACACCCCAGGCCTGCCATCCCTCTGACCTGGCTCCCCACCTGCAGAGAGGGGCCAGCTCAGCACCCTTCCCGTCTAGAAAGGAGTCCTCGGGTCCCACTGGGAAGAGCTTCTGTGGAAAGGGCAGTAGGAGGGGCTCCAGGACAGTCAGCAGCAGGGCAGACAGCGGAGGGGAGGGGGGCCAGACACTAGCTGCCTCCTGCCACTGACTTAGGCTCCACCCAGGGAACTGGGGTCGGGGGTAGTGAGAGCTGCCTCTTCCCAGCCCGTGCCCGGGAGGACTGAGCCGGCACTGGATTCAGTGCGAATCCTGGGGCTCCCCTCCAGCCGCCATGCCAGGCATCCCCTATCCTGCCCCTTGCTCCCCACGCTGGAAACCCACTGAAGCAGTGGGGTAGAGGAGGCCCCCCTCCTCCACAGGCTCCTTGCCCTGCGGGGCCCTGAGCAGGTGTCAGTCCTGATGGGCACCGTGGTCACTGGGCATTGCAGACATGGCTGTGGCCACAGCAGCAAATGGGACCACCTAGGGCTTTTCTAGGCTCTTCTCCTGCATTAAGGACGTTAAGAGCATCGTGCCCTGATCCTGAAGATGGATCCATGAAATTGCCATGAAATGAGATGGAAAAAGACAGGCCGGCAGTTCCCTTGTCTCTAATCTCCTTATTCGAGCTCAGTTTGGTGTCCAAACACACCCCAATGACAGCACTGCATTTTGCCAAGAGATTTAGAAGGGCAGGTACTATGCAATTTCACATTCGCAAGTGTATGCATAAATCTGCATATCATCTGCATCTATTCTAATGGTCATGAGTGAATCTGCATATCATCTGCATCTATTCTAATGGGTCATGAGTGGCGTAATTAACTCAAAACAATCGGGTTTTGTCCTACTGTATTTTTATTCGTTTCCTACAAATGACACGAATCCCATTATCTAGGAGCTCTACAATGGGACCACATTGACTCTAGGCTAAGAGTTGCTGGCCAGGTTCCTCTGGGAAGGAAGTACTTTGGGATTCAAGGAAGGCAGGGGTCCAAATGCTGACAGTACGTTTTGCTGTTGGTCTAGTCTGCGCCGCTCCCCTTCCTGGCCCAGAGTTAAGAGCCCAGGAGTAGTCTTAGCACCATGAGGGACTCTGGGTTGATTACCCTCGCTTGCCTGGAGACCCTAGTCTGTAAAAATGGACACAATTTCAACATCTGCTTCTTCTCTGACTCTCGGGTTGCTATAAAAATTACCAGGGTCATCGGTTAAGTTTTAGTTGCAGGAAACAAATACCACTCTCGATTTAGGTTTTAAAACAAAGGATCTGGGAGCAGCTGGAAGCACAGTTCCGGGCTGGGACTCCAGGCAAGCCTGTCCAGAAGAGCCCATAGCCAGGGAGGTGCCCAATGAGGAAGCTGCCCTTGGAAGTGCTGATTTCTAGAACGTCCTCCGGGACTGTGATGTGGGGGTCGGCTGCTGTCACCTGCACATCCACCCCTCAACACCCACAAAGCCAGTGGCCAGACTGCAGGAACCCACTGCTCCATGGTTGTGTCCATCAGCAGAAACACAGGCCGTCCGCGGCTCACACAAATGTATAATTGGAGAACACTGATCTGCATACTGCAAATTTTCATTCAGAGCCCCAGCCGCAAGTGATCTCGGGTGGCCTCGACCTGCAGTGGCTTGAAGCAGGGTTCCGGTTCGCCGGCCAGAGATTGAAGTCGGGCCGCGGCAGTGAGAGCACTGAATCCTGGCCGCTAGACCACCAGGGACCAGTGGCCAGTGACAAGGCCCTGGCCCGTCAGCTTTGCAGAAAATGAATTTCTACAAAGAGGCGGAAAGTAGTGAAACAAGTAAAGTGTTTATTAGGAGGAAAAGGGTGTGCGTGGGTAGACACATGGGCTAACTCAGAGAGAGAGAGTCGTGCTCTCTCGAGCACGAGTGGTTTGAATCACTTTTATGGGGCATTTCTTCCAGGTTTCCTCTGGCCAATCATCTTGCTTTGCCTGGCTCTGAGTCTGTATTTGGTTTATCTCAGGGTCCTCCCATGTGTACACGCACATCTCTTAGCCAAGACGGATTCTAGCAAAGAAGCCTACCCGTGTCCCCTGCATCGGCAGGCGGACTCTCAACCGCTGCGCCACCAGGGAAGCCCCATCACTCCCTTTTTGACCTTCAAGGGAGTCTTTCGGCGCATGTGTATTCGGGAAGGTCTCCTTGACCTCCAGAACGAGGAGCGTGCGGTCTTTTATCTCTTATCCGGGCAGGGCCCAGCCTCCTCTCTGGCTCCTGCTATTTTGGAGTATCTGTCCACAGGGGACAAACTCCAGCTGCTCAGTCTGGGGCCCATCTATCTCCTGCCTCACAAGGGTACCTGGGGAATGTAGTTTTAGTTTCCCTGCTTCTGCAACACAGGCAGGCTCCCCGGCAGGCGGCCGGAACAGCTGAGGGTCAGCGCAACAGGCCAACCACACCTGGTGAGCAGGGCACCGCCGGGCCCAGGAAAGACTGATGCAATGCCACTCACTCTGGCTCTTTGTGCTGTGAACGGCCAGTGTTTCCTTACATCACGACCGCTCTCAGATCTGGGAGCAACCGAGGGCAGGGTGATGGGGGGCCGGGATCCACAGTCAGACCTGGGCTCCACCTTCCCCGGTGCTGCAAGTTACAAATGCTCCAAACCTCCTCTCCCTCCCTGCAATGAGCGGGGAGGGAGACGAGGTCTCCCTCCCTCCAAGCCTCTGTAAGAACATCCATATACAGGCTACTGGGAGAAATAGAGGAGATGGCGCTTCAGGAACCTGGCCCAGCGCCCGGCACACAGCGAGGGCTCGGTAAACGTGAGCCATGCTGGACGGAGGGCCATGAGGACGAGGCCAGTGTGGTGCTGGACGGAGGGCTGGTGGGAATTGGGAGGCCTGGGCTTTGGACCTTTCTGAGTTGTCCCGAAAGAAGTTTCTCCCCTGTTTCCACCCCCATCTGTGAATCAGCCATTGGATCCGTTGGCTAAAAGCATCCCAGCAGGACGGCCTTAGCACCAGGCTGAGGGGCCGAGAGCTCAGGCTGGACCCCAGGAGCGCCCCATCCATCTCTGCCGAGCTGGTCTGAGTGGGGAGAATGCGCACCGCCAGCCCCAGCTGCACCACGCATGCTGAGCAGGGCCCAGACGCTAATTATCTCCCGCTGGCCAGCCTGCACCCCGGGCCCCAGGAGGCCCCTCCCACTGGCCCTCCTGGCCGCTGGTCTGCATGCCGTGCCCGTTAACCAGCCTCCCAGGTGGTCCAGGTTCCTTCTCCATCTCACCTTCACGGCCCCGGAGGAAAGGCTCGGGCAGGTCTCAGAGAGGGTTAGCACCGCCTCACTCCCGCCTGGGCGCCCATGCTTGGCTGGGGGGTGGGAGCTCTTTGCATTCTCTGGAAGCTTCTCAGAGGGTCCCCATGTGGAAGTGGCTCTGACAAGCCACCTGCAGGCCCAGCAGGGTGCACAAATCCCCGTGCTCAGCCCCCATCACCTGCATCCCCTGCAGCAGGGTAGCCATGCTTCCCCAGACCCCTCGCTCTGTGGCCCACCTGGACGCTCCGTGAACGAGGGCCATGTCCTCAGTCACCCCAGGGACTGTAACTGAAGACACACGGAGGGCAAGCGGCACAGACCCGTCAGCTGCTCAGACGAGTCACTTGGATAAGGCCACTTCAGTACTAGAAGGTTCTCCTCACAGAGAGGCACCGGTGGTTCCAAGCATGCACAGAGCCTGAGCTGGACCCCACTATGGGTGCCGGCTGCACGATGTGGATGAATTACAGAAACTTCGTGGGAACTTCCTGGCAGCCCAGTGGTTAGAACTCCACGCCTTCACTGCCGAGGACTTGGGTTCAATCCCTGGTAGGGGAACTAAGAGCCCGCAAGTTGCATGGCAAGGTCAAAAGAAAGTAATTAACTAAAATTAAAAAAAAAGAAACTTTGCTCAGGGGAAAGACAAAACCAACAGTGCAGGGAGGTCACCAGCCTTCAAAAGATACTGTGTATACAACAGTCCCCGTGGAGGTAAGCACCGAGGAAATTGCTCCATCTGTGGGAATTGTTGCTATGAAGAAATGAACACCCAACCCATAGCTCGGTTCTCTGCAGTGTGCGGGACAGGCCTACTCACTCTTCCATGACCAGGGACCACTTCTTCCTTTTTTTAAAAAAATCTTTATTGGAGTATAATTGCTTTACAATGTTGAGTTAGTTTCTTCTGTACAACAAAGTGAATCAGCATTTCTTATACAACACAGCTTTCCCCTGAAGCGACCCTTCTCCAGGCTCAAGGGTCCCTGCCTTTCCTGGCCCCGGGGGCCACTTTTCCTGGATCTGTTCCTATACACTACCTCCCTTCCAGAGTTTGGTGTTGGGAACTGGATGCTGTACTCCACAGAGTTTAGGACTGTAAGCCCAGCTGTGCTTTCACCTCCCTTGTCCTGGACGTAATACTCCTGTTAATGCAGCCCAGCAGTGGCTCATGACGTGGCTGGTAGTCCAGAGCTTGCACTTGACCAGAGAGGTGAGGACCTGGCTTTCACACTAGGATGGATGCAGGGTCACTCTGGCCAGTGCTGGCTTCTGCTAGCTGTGCTCTGGGGTCTGCAGCTGCAGTGCCCGCCCTTCAGTCCTTCTGAACTGAGGGCCTCTGGCTGGCCTGAGACCTCCACCCTAGTCAGCTGGCTCTCCTGCTTGGCTTGGGAAGAGCTCAGGCTGAGCAGGGCTTCTGGCCTGTGTGGGAAGGAGGACGGATCGGGTAGGGAGAGGGATGCGTCTGGCATTATGGCTGCCATCTGGGAACCAGCACGGTGAGGTGGGCGGATGTCATCTGCTGAGCACGAACCCTGGGAGGAGCCAGTCTATTGATTTTGAGAGTAAACGTTGCAAAACCTCGCTGTTCCAGACTCTAAAGAGAGCCGGGAAGTTGGAGGACAGGCCCAGAACCTTCTGCACTGCCTCGCCACAGGCAGCCGGAGGACGGTTCAGAAAAGCGTCTCCGTACGCAGAACCCTGCGGAGAAATCCTGAGTTACGAGCTTGCGCCAGAGGCGAGACGTCTTTCCCGTTAGTCTCCGTGTATGTTTCTGGGAAAAATAAAAAAGGAAATACTGGACATACAAATGGCAAAAGTAATCACGAGCGGGGTGCACACCCCGGTACACACGGTGAAACGCGCCGTCTGTGACAGCCTCCCTTAATGCTTCTCATCTGGTGGGGGGGGGGGGGGACCCTTTGTCATCCAAAGTGGACGGTTTTGAGAAGGAGGGTGGTGCTACCAGTCATCACACCGGGCAGCAGGTGTAGAGCCGGGAGGGTGCTGGTAAACGGGGACCTACGGCTGCCATAGCGTCTGTGCAATTTTCAGGGATGACGAGATACAGACGAGAGGTCCGTGCAACCGGGATGGCACCCCTGTCAGTGGGACATTTGAGATGCTGAGGTGGAGACACCGCCATCTCTGTGGCCGATTCGTCCATCCTTCAGGCAGCGTCCTCTGCATTTGAGCTCTGGCCGCGTGGCCTTGAGGGCAGTTACAGAGGGAGAGAGCCTGCAGCTCGCGTGCCCACCTGGAGCCAGCTTGGCAGAGAGGCAGCAGCTAAAACGGAGAGAATGGGGCGGCAGACTTGAGCCCGCCAGGGTTCAGGTCAGTTCCCACTCGCACAGCTCACGGGCCGAGCAGGGAAGACGTTTGTTGGTGTAGATCTTCTCCACTCCTGCCCTCCTGAGTCTTGGTGGGGAGGACAGGCCTTTGCACTAGGGAAGCTGAAAGCATCAGACCTTGGCTTTACCAGTCTTCCTGGGAGTTTGGTGTGGGAATGTGGCCTGATCCAGCCAATCAGGTGTTCTTGCCCTGAACTACTTAGCCAATCAGATGCATCTGCCCAGAATCATGTAGCCAATCAGATGTGAGTGTCTTAAACTTCTTAGCCAATCATATGACTCCCCTGAACTTCCCAGCCAATCAGATGTACCGGCCATGAATTACTTGGCCAATCCGGTGTGACTGTCCTCTCTGGGCCAGTCTGCAGGTGTCCTGGCTGGGACATCTGTCCCTCAGGGTCCCGGCCGCAGCCCTCCTCACCTGACCAGTTCTGCAGCTCTGGCTACACAGCTATGGAGCAGCATTTTCCCTTCCTTCTGCCAATGTTGTGCACTGCCCTTCATTTTTCTAGTATAGTTCTATTCTGATGATACTCGTCAGAACCCGTTTTTACCTTCCTTACAACCAAAGCACCTTAACTGATAGGCTGTGTGAGCTTGGGTAAATCTTGCCAATCTCTGAGCCTTACACAGTCATCATTAAAAGGGGACGAGCTCCCCTGCCCTGCAGGTCTGGTTAAGACGTGTGCTGTATGTGTATCCCTGAGCCCACCCACACTACACGGTCCTGGAGAAACCAGGAGTGCAGTGTTGACAAGAGTGTAGCAGCAGACCCACGTTGCTAAATCGGAGCTTGTTAGCCTACGTATTAAACCAGTCTCCTTTATGTCAAGAGCTTAACATTTTCAGAAACAAAAAGTCAATCAGAAACAATACGTCAAACCCATTTAAGGGCCCACTGAAGTGCTTTGCTTCCCAGGTAGAGTTGTCAGCTATAATACAGGACACTCACGTACACTGGACTCTCAGATAAACAACTATTTTTTATTTTATTATTATTATTAGTTTTGGCTGCACTGCACATCTCGCGGGATCTTAGTTCCCTGACAGGGATTAAGCCCGGGCCCAGGCGGTGAAAGCACCGAGTCCGAAACACTGGACCACCAGAGAATTCTCAAACAACTATTTGTTGAAGTATAAACATGTCCCATGCAATATTCAGAACATACTATACTAAAAACATGTTTGTTGCTTATCTGAGATGCCAATATACCTGGGTGTCCTGCACTTTTGTTTGCCACGCCGCACCTTGGCCTCCTCTGGGAATCCATCTCTTGCATCCCCGTAACCTGCATTGGCTTTGCTTTGCGGGAGCTCTGCTGACCATCAAATGGCTTTTAGGTGATGCATCTCTGAAAGCCTGCTGCGTTTACTCCGAGCTTATTAGAACGAGCCATTCTGACAGCAATGAGGAACACGCGGGCACACACAGCCGTGCTCCAGAATCAATGGTGTCTCAATAACAAAACTACCAGCACCCTCACGTACCTCACCACAGGGAGTCCAGTAGGAAGCAGAAACACCTTCCTAGCTCATTATGGCTCATTTTCGTGTCCCAAAGAGTCTGTTTCTCGGTGGGTGCTGTGATCCTCCCTCCTCACTCACAGCCCCGCTCAGCCCAGGCCCATTATGCACTCAGCTCTGTCCACTGCTGCCAGGGAGCAGTCATTTTCCAACGAGGAAACACATTTGCTCGATAAGCCTCGACATCCCAGTTTCCCCCTCACATAGACGTGGATGCTTTTTGGGAGTTCTAATGTAACACCCAGAGAGGGAAACCATTTCCTGAAATGTATTGCCTGGAAAAAACTCTCCCTCCAAAACATGGCACCTCTAGGGTAGAACCTGGTGGCGGCCACGTGGTGACCTGTAGCCATGTGGAGAACAGAGCCCCAGGTGCCTGTGTCAGAAGCTACCCCTGCCTGTGGGCTCTGTCCCGAGGCCACAGAGCTAGTGACTCAAATAGGATTCCTAACTGTGATTTGGGGCCTTTGTGGAGCATATTTCGGGAGGTTTGTCAGCATCTCTGGGGAAGCATTTCATGTGGTTCGCTGTTGCTGTGAAGGGGATGCAGCAGCCTTGAAAGGGAGTGTCTAACAGGGGCTGTCCCAGAGAGTGATTTAGGTTAATTACTGTAATTGCTCACTGGGCTCTGTGATGCTGGCTTCTTAGAATAAGTCATAAAATATGTAGATGGTCATGCCCAAAAAAGTCCCCCCTGTAGCCGATTTTAAAGTTGCCATAGAATGCTGGCTTTCCATTGTGAACCTGGAGACGGTAGTCCATTCAGGCTTCAGTCCTGCTCTTCTTTGATCAACCCACTCAAGAAAATTTTCTTGTGAACTTCCCTGGTGGAGCAGTGATTAAGACTCCTTGCTCCCAATGCAGGGGCCCGGGTTCGATCCCTGGTCAAGGAACTAGATCCTACATGCATGCCGCAACTAAGGAGCCAGCGAGCCACAACTAAGGAACCCACCTGCCGCAACTAAGACCTAGTGCAACCAAATAAATAAAGTAAAAAGAAAAAGAAAACACATTTCTTGTGCACCCACCATGTGCCAAGACTTCTGTCCTAGGGCCGCTGTGGCAATGAGGAGGGGACAGAGAGGGTCCACGGGGTGCCGCTGACGGTCTGGGGGAGGGCACATCGGACAAGGAATCACAGGCCATACTTGATAGAAATAATCATGCTGTGAACAAGACGCACCAGGGACGTGTGCAGAGGGGCTCTGATTGGCAGCTTCAGCGCTTACACGGCCGCCAGGGAAGAGGGCCTGCTGTTCCCAGCTCCGCCCCAACCTGGTCCTCCTGCCCCACCCCGTGTTTTTGCCCTCCCAGGAAAGGGTCCACCCGGTGGCTCAGGTCAAAACCCCAGAGTCATCCTTGCGTCCTCTCCTCTCACGACCTTTATTCAACCTCTGCAAACTCTCCTAAATCTCTCTTTAAAACAGAGACTTACGATGGAATATTACTCAGCCATAAAAAAGAACGAAATAATGCCATTTGCAGCAACATGGATGGACCTAGAGATTACCATATTAAGTGAAGTAAGTCAGAAAGAGAAAGACAAATATCATAGGATGTCACTTACATGTGGAATCTAAAACATGGTACAAATGAGCCTATTTACAAAATAGAAATAGAGTCACAGATGTAGAAAATAAACTTATGGTCACCAAAGGGGAAAGGGGGTGGGGAGGGATAAATTGGGAGATTGGGATTGACACATACACACTACTATATATAAAATAGAGAACTAATAAGGACCTACTCTATAGCACAGGGAGCTCTACTCAAGACTCTGTAATGACCTATATGGGAATAGAATCTAAATAAGAGTGGAAATATGTATATGCATAACTGATTCCCTTTGCTGTACACCTGAAACTAACACGTAAATTAACTATACTCCAATTTAAAAAACAAACAAACAAAACAAAACAAAAAGAACAGACTTAGTCTGACCACACTTCTCCATCTTTAGTTACTGGCCTCGTCCTGGTTGCCGTCGGCTCTCTCCTGCGTCCACAATAACCTGACGCCTCTCCCTGCTCCCTCTTTTCTGTCTGTACTCTTTCTTTAGGATGGCCAGAGTGATCTTTTAACCATATAAACCGAATCATGGCCTCCCATGTGGTTTCCCATTACACGCAGGATAAAATCTAGAATGCTTGCCCGGATGTACGAATCCTACAGGCTTCAGCCTCGCCCCTCATACCACCCTCTCTGGTGCTTGCCCTGTCTCCACAAGCTCCAGCCAATTGCACATCTGTCTGTTCTGCAAACAAACCACACCCATCCCTACCTCAGGGCCTTTGCAAAAGCTGTTCTTCCCACCTGGGGTGCTCTTTCCTGGTCTTCAAATGCCTGGCTCCTTTGTCATGTAGATCTCAGCTTAAACACCACTTCCTCTGAGAGGTGGGCTGCGGCTCTACATAGCATCACCTGACTGCCGTGGGTTTATTATTTACCTCTTTGTTATCTGTCCTTCTCCAGTGCGTGTCTTATCCTGACTCCTGTAACGCTGTCTGACACACAGCAGGCGCTCCATAAATACCTTTGCACAGACAATTGGATGAAGGAGCACAGATGCAGCAGTGGTGTCTAAGCCAACTCCTGCAGGTGGCGGGGAGTTGGCCAGCTGAGGAGCTGGGGAGTTCATTCCAGGAGGAAGCAACAGCATTGGCCCAGTCACTGATGAGGGAGATGACTTGGGACATTCAAGAAATGGGAAGGTGACGGATAGGGTCGGGGCTCGGGATGTCAAAATGCGTGGTCAGTCATTCCAACGAGGTTTGAGAGGAAAATGGACCACAGCGGGCAGGGCTGGAAGCCACACCCTGAGTTCTAGTTTTCATCCCAAAAGCAATGGAGAAACATCGAAGGCTTCACGGAAGGGAGTGATACAGCCCAACTTGCATTTTACAAAATGTGGTGTCGTAACCTATAATGGAAGAGAAGGTAAAAAAATGAATATACATATATATATATGTATAACTGAATCAATTTACTATACACCTGAAACTAACACAACGTTGTAAATCAGCTATATTTCAATAAAAATTTAAAAGGAGAAGAACAAAAGACGGCTCTGTGGGCAGCAAGAGGGAGTGGAGCAAGGGTGGGCCCACAGACCAGTTTGCAGTGTGGCAGTCATTGGGCAAGAAAGGAAGTGATGGACGAAGACAGTGCTGGACTCAAGGTCTGCACTGAAGGAACCACCAGCTGGCCCAGGATGACCTGGGGAGGGTAGAAAGTCAAGGACAGCTCCTGGTCTTGGTCATCCACAGCCAGGAGAAGGTGTGTGCTTTTACTAGCAGAGGGGTGAATGTGTGGTGGGCATGGGGGAGGTCCAGGGCTAGGTCTGGGACACAGTAACTTGGAGGTGCCCATGAGAAATCATGGTAGAGAGCTTGAGGATTTGGTTGGATAATGTGATAGTGTCACAGGGAATCGCAGAGCTGGCAAGTCCAGAGTACTCAGACCAACAGCCATGTTAGAGCTCAAGGTCAAGCTGCTACTGACCGGATGGGCTGAACTGTGTCTCCCCAAATCTATATGTTGAGGTCCCTGACCCCAGGACCTAAGGATGCGGCTGTATTTGGAGATGGGGTCTTTGATTAAGGTAAAATGGGGTCACGAGGGTGGACCCTAATCCCATAGGACTGGTGTCCTTATAAGAAGAGATCAGGACACAGACACACACAGGAGGACAACCCCGTGAGGCCACAGGGAGGAGACGGCCGTCTATGCGTTGAGGAGAGAGCCCTCAGGAGGACCCAGCCCTGCCCACGCCTGTGGGATTCCAGCCTCAGGACTGGAGACAGTGAGTGTCTGCTGTTTGAGCCGCAGTCTGTGGTGTTTTGTTATAGCAGCTGCGCTGACACGTACACTGATCTTGAACTCGCCCCCTGTTCCCATGACCTGCTGTGGTTCCCGCCCCCACCTCTGCCACGATGCCGCTGTTCCTGGCACCCACTCCCACTCTGGACCCTCACTCGGGGCAGGGCCTTCACCCCCACCTGCACGCAGGAGGCCTACAGAGCCCCTTCCAGATAAGCCTCTCTTCAGAGGCCACGTCAGACTCCCCCAGCTTCCCCGACGTCCCCAAACCACCGCACTCTACCTGAACTCACCACGCCCTTTGTCCCCAACGGCCCCCGATTCTCTATTTCAAAGGCAGTGTCACCGTCCCCCTGAGGACCCACCGCAGAACCTGAGTAACTGCTCCGTCCTCTCCTCCCCACCCAGCCCATTTGATTGGCTTCCGAGTCCTTTGTCCACGTGCTCCCTCTGCAGAGGGGGGATGGGCATGGTGTCCGGACTCAGGCCAGAGCTCAGACCTGAACCCGGACTGAGTTTGCACCTGAATCCTGTACCTGCGCCCTGTACCTGAGCCCACACCTGAGCCCACACCTGAGGCTCGTACCTCAGCCAGCACCTGCTGCACCCCGCCAGGTTGCTTCCTCAGGGGCCTCTGCAGGTTCAGAGCTCGGGATCTGGGGGCCCCCAAGTTTGAACAGTGCCAGTCAGGGTTGTGTGGCGCTAGGCACATCCCTACACCCCTCAGCCTCCACCTGCCCTTCTGTGGGACTCACAGACAGACTGCTCCTCACAGGGTGCGGGGGACCCGGCTCTGTTCCAGCTCAGGGCTGCCTTGGTGATGGCTGCTTCCTCCTCCCTTCTGTCCTTCCACCCTTCGCCTTCCCCCTCATCCCCTGCCCCTCCCCTGACCCCCCACCCAAATCTGCAGAGGCTCCAGCTCAGAGAGGGCCCATTTCCTGGAGGGAGCTGGACCCTGCTCCAGGCCAGGGTGAAGGGGTCCAGTGCCCACCCATCTTTGATGCCAAATCTGCTCTTAGCCCCCACTCCCTATCTGAGTGCCCCTTTCCCCAAGCACTCCCCAGCGGTGATGAACCTTTTCTACAGGTTGCATGGGGTCCAGAACCTTTGCTCCCTGGGGAAAAGGTCTGTGCTGTTTCCCAACCCAGGAGCCGGGGCCGAAAAGTCCAGTTAACGTGAGAGCAGCCACGGCATCCTCGGGCTCCCGGCAGCTGCCACCGCGTGGCTGGACGGCTCCCTCTTCTGCAGCCTCCTAATCGGGGCACCACTAAGGGCACGGGGATGCTGGGATTTAAAGAGGGAACTAGGTGGCCCTGAGTTGTTGGCTTTGAGAAATTAACTCCAGAAACTGCTGTGAGTCCTCACAGCACGAGTGCACAGGTGCTGTCAGCCGTGGCCCGGGGAGAGGGAGATGGAGGTGCTGGGGGGCGTCCCAGGCAGCCCTCGTTGGCCTGGGGAGGCACACGAAGAGGCCGCCGTGCTCCTGCCTGCCAGCCCCAGAAGGGCACACACCGGCTCAGCCCTGACTTGCATGCAGACTGGTGGGGAGGGGACGCCCTGACCCCTGCTACTCCAGGTGTGGTCTGTGACCAGCACCATTGGTGTCATCTGGGCGCCTGCTCTAAGGCCAAATGCTAGGCCCCAGCCCAGGCACAGGACGCAGTGCCGGGCCATGGCAGAATTCAAAAATGGACAGCAGAGAGCTTCCCTGGTGGCGCAGTGGTTGAGAGTCTGCCTGCCGATGCAGGGGACACGGGTTCGGCCCCCGGTCTGGGAAGATCCCACATGCCGCGGAGCGGCTGGACCCGTGAGCCATGGCCGCTGAGCCTGCGCGTCCGGAGCCTGTGCTCCGCAACGGGAGAGGCCACAACAGTGAGAGGCCCGCGTACCGCACACACAAAAAAAAGGACAGCAGAGGGAATGACGTCATTGTGTTCAGTGAACAGCACATGTTATGTGGACTAGAACGCCCACGGATACAGAAGGGGGTGGAGGAAGAAAAGATTAATAAGGTGAGAGAGCGTGGTGATGAAGAAAATACGGTCCCCACCCTGGGAGGGCTCATGGGCTAATTGGTTTACGCGATTTTCCAGGATCGGCCTGTGCCTCCCTCTTCTGCCCTCAGCCTCATCCCCTACTCCCTCCCCCTCATCCATTAGTTTGCTTCTCAAAGTGTGGTCCATAGTCAGTAGCATCACTCAGGGACTTATTAGGAGAGAAGGTTCCTGGACCCAACCCCAGACCCATGAGTCAGAATCTCTGGGTGTTGGATCCAGGGATCTTGCTTATAAACATGGGCTTAATGAGGGAGGGATCTGTCCTCCCCACCTAATGAGAAATGCAAGGAAAACAGCCCAGGATGCTTCCTAGCAAAGCTGCTCAGCCAACCGACTGTGCAGAGCTTGCCCTCATTCTGGCCGCTGTACGTTTTCAGGATGACCGTCCGCTTCTAGCACGGACATGCGTCCCAGGCAGGAAGAGGGGAAAAGGGGCCAGCTGGGTCTGCCCCTTGTAGCCCTTTTCTCAGAAGCTCCCCCAGCACATCATTTATATCTCGTTGTTCATAACCATCGCATGGCTGTACCTGGCAGGGACAGGATCTGGGAAACACAGCCTTTTAGCTGGGCTGAAGACCAACCCCCTCCCACCCCACTGGGCTTCTGCTATAGGAAGGAGAATAAGAATGGGTCCTGGACACCATCAGAGTCTGCCTTTGCACACCCATGTGTGTCCTCTCACCTCGACATGCAGGGCTGCAGTCCTGTCTTCTTTGTGGGGACTGGGAGGCATGGAACAAGGTCTGACAAATGAATTGTGCATAGAAGTAGGTCAAGCATTTGAAGTGTTGGCCTGCGACTCTCTAGGGCTCTTTCCATCTGCACGGCAGCTGGCGGGGTTTCAGAATGCAGCTGCTCCCTGAGCTTGGGGCCCCAGGTGACTATGATGAACAGAGCCTCTCTGCTCTCTGTCCCTGATCCCTGCTGACTTGTGATAGACATGCTACCTGAGTGAGAAATCATCTGGCGTTGTTTAAGACCTCTGGGACTTGGGGGATGTTTGTTACTTCAGTGTAACCTTGGTTACCCTGACTGATACAATTCTTCTCAACAAATATTATAGTCCCCCAAGATGACTTAATTTTTTTAAACAAACCGTTTCCTGTAGATAATCTTGTCCATTATCAGACTCTTGTCCATCCTTCAAATCTCAAGTTGATTGTCCCCTGGGAAGCCTGTCCTGACTTTCTCGGGGTGAATGGACCCTGTGTCTTCCCTCTTCTTTGCCTGCCTCCTTGGCCGTCAGCTGTCTACACAGCCTGCTCCTCTCACTGCACTGATTTTCTCAAGGACTGGAACTAGGTCTTCCTCATCTCTGGATCTCAGCTCCAAAATAGCTCCTGGCACACGGGAGACCCTCAAGAGAGAGTTGTTGAATTGAACTGAAATGGGACCAGTATAGACAGACAAGCACATGGGAGACCAGTGGTAGACTTTTCTTGCCCAAGTGACTTTGCTCATATGTCTTCCTCTGCTTGCAGTGTTTTAGTTCATCTTTTGAGTCCCCATCTACGCCTATTATGCTTAAACCCACCTGTAAGGGAGGTGTCGTGCAGGGAAAGTAATCAATCACACAATAACTACATATTGACAAGCTACTACAGACACGTACTTTTCTAGATTCTGGGTCTGCAGTGATGAACGAAACAGACCAAAGTGTTCACATTCTAACGGACAAGATGGCAACAGAAAAGTACGTGAAGATGTCAAGTAATGTGATATGTGCCAGATGCTCTGAAGAAAAGCTAATCAGGGAAAGGGCCGCAAAGTGATAGGAGATGCTGTTTTCAAAGGAAGGTGCAGAAAAGCCCGGGAGCCCGTGACATTTTAGCTGACACCTGAAGAAAGCGAGAAACTCGCCACGCAGACATTGCAGGGAAGGGCGTGCCCAGCGGAAGGAATGACCAGTGCAAAGGCCTGAGGTGGGAAGGGCAGTGAGCGATGGGGAGACTGAGGCAGGAAGGCTGGAGAGGTGGGTGGGGCCACAGACACCCCTCTGGCCGAGAGTCAGCGGGTAGATGGGGCTGGGGGTGATGGACATGGGAGACTAACAAGAGTCAGTGGTGGCCTGTTTGATGGAGCCTCTGCTAGATGGCCAAACGGCCGTGTGGGGGACACTGGATTTGCTGGTCTGGGGCCCATGGTAGAGGGTGGGACTGGAGGGGCATATCTGAGGACCTCTACCATCTCTGGTCGTTAAGCCAGTGGCTGGACGGCATCACCTGGGGAGGCTGCTAGATAGATAAGCACAGAGATCTAAGGAAAAGACAAGGGCCTCAGGTAAAGCTGGGAAGAAGAGGAGGGGTCAGCAAAGAAGGTGAAGGGATGGCCAGGAAGGTAGGAGCAGAGAATAAACAAAAGGCAAAGTCAAGATGCTCACATGAACGTAAAACGAGCACCTGAGATTTTGTCGGACTCACTAATTAACGAGGAAACCAATCAGATGTTACAACCAGCTCCGAGGAGAATTCAAAGGACAATACAGAGGACCCAAGGAATCCAGAAATAAAGTTACATATGTTCCTGACAGTTCTGTTCACAGGACAAAAAGCAGTTGCATTCCAGCAGCCGCAATGAATTTGCATTGCCAAGCAAGGGAATCCACAAGAGTTTCATGCAGCGTATAAAACAGCTCCAGGAAAGGCAGGGGAAAACCCGACGGGTGCGGTAGGCGGGACACTCAGGAAAGTTGCGCCCATTTAAAAGTCCTTCCCTATTTTTCCCAACACAGGAGACCATGGCGTCTTAGAAGCCACATGAATAAAGCGTTTCCAGCAGGAGTGACCAGCGTGTCAGGTACTGGAGAGAAGGTGAGATGAGAATCGGCCCCTGGATTTGCCCAGATGCAGAGGTTGGTGACATTGACAGGGGAAGTTTTGGTGCATTGGTGGGAAGAATGGCAG
>NW_020173674.1:2551698-2578514 GCF_003031525.2 Neophocaena asiaeorientalis asiaeorientalis | reverse complement strand
GAAAGGCAGCTGCGGGGGGGGGGGAAGTGCAGACAGTAGAGTCAGCGAGATTAGACCCCTCTGGGGAGTTGATCACAGAATCCTCTGACCTGGAGCAGAGAAGGGCTGGAAGGAACAGCTCTTCTAGGCGGTTCTTATCACTGCCCCCAAGGCCGCCTCCAGGGTCTTGCTGCTTCCCTTGGAAAACAGATCCAACCAGTCATACACCACCTGTCCCATGAGAAAGAGCTCAGCACCAAAACAAAAGCCTTAATCATCAAAGGAGGACTAATTCCAGGCGAGGCAAATAGCGTGAATACAAGCCTAGTCCCCAAACAGGCATCTGTGGCCACTGGGGACTGGAGTCCACTCTGAAAGGCTGCCACAGCTCTGTAGGCTCCGGGCTAGGGTAGCACCTCTCCCATCCCCCTGCCTCCACCTCCCAGGTCCAGGTCCTCTTCCCTCTCTGCCCCCTCCCGCCCTGCCTGCCTCTCTCTGGAGCTCCAGGGCTTACAGCTATGAAGAGGCTCGGCTGGAGTTGTGCCCTGCAATCTTGGGGCCCCAGAGTCTCTGCTCTTGTAGCTGCAGTGTCATTCTTCTGCCATCTCCTGCCAAGAGAGAAACGTGTTAGAAAATACCATCGTGCTTCCCCCCACGTGAGACATGGTGTTTTGGAAATGTGTGATTTCGTCTGTGCATTTACCCCTGAAAATTCACCATCGTATCGAGGATTATCTTAGAGGGAAAAAAAAAAAGGCCAAGAGAAACTGTGAGAGGAAGAGAGAGTGAAGAGGCAGCCGCTAAGGATGGCATGGCTGGTAGGGCTGCCGGGGGAGGGCCTTCTCTGGAGGCCTGTGATCTCGGCACTCGTGCTTCGCAGAGTCCCTTGCTTTTAAGCCTCCTCGCAACCAAACCCTCGGTAGCTGTATTTTCTTCTCACTTCGCAGAGGAAACTGGGGCCCTGGGGCTTTGCTACGATCTGGAGTTGGGAATCGCCCGTGTCTGCGTGGCTGCCAAACCCCAGCTCTCGTCCCATCACGACCCTCCAAGGGAGCCGTGAGTCTGATGGGGCTGCCTTTGAACCTGGAGTTGGGCTGGATTTTCCGGAGAAGTGGAACTGGAAGCAGCTGGGAAATAACAGTGCTGTTTTGTTATAAAAGGATGGGCAGCACTGGCCAGGGGCTGCGCTCCCCTGTAAATGTCTGCGGTGGGCACTCCACCTCTACACCTGTGTTTGAGCAAAGACAGAATTCAAGGTTCCCTGTCGAACCCCCAATACACCTGGGGCTCAGGGTCTCCCGTCCCTGTCACAATGAGTCCCAGCGGTGCCCAGCCCTCTGGAGCCATCAGCAGTCTCCCCCAGCCGCGAACAGGGGGACTGTGGGGCTACCCAGGCAAGGCTGAGCGCTGTCAGAAGGATGATCAAATGCATCCCCTCACCTGCTGTGACGGGGCCCAGCAGCCCCTGGTGGCAGTCCCTGACAGCAGGTGCGTTGGGGGGCAAAGGGGCAGGACCCTGGCTTTCCGGCTAAGAAGGCAACACGCAAACAAAAACGTGAACCCAAATCTCCAGCGGCTCCCGGGTCTCCTGGGTGCTGCCCCGGGGGCTTCATGGTTTCCTTCATGGTTTTGGAAAGTTTAAAGGCAAAATGAGGATTTAAAATGGCATGTTCTGCTGGTGATGAGAAGACCGGGGCTTTTCCAGAGATGCCCTTGCGAGCATCTTCTCTCCTTTTCATACTCTATTACCCTTCATCACACTCCCCTCGTAGAAGGCAAGGGCTCGTTCTTTTCCTTTCTTCCTTTTTATCTTTTTGTAACTCAAAGTAGGACATACATGCATGCATGTGTGTGTGTGTGTGTGTGTACATAAATACATCTAAGAATACGCATATGTCAAAGAGCGCTAAAGGGCGTATAAAGATAAACAACTGTCCCCACTCCCACTCCAACTCCTCAGAGGCTTTGACTTTCTAGTCTTTTAGGTAAGTCTCTAGGTACTGACATCATCTATACTTCTAAACAAATATTACTTTCATTGCAATCTCTTGATTCGTCACCTTTAGGCCATATCTACAGAACCGTGAAGTGCTTATATCTCTTTAAGTTATCACCTCCTCTCCTAGTCTCTCAAAGTAGCCGCGTGTCAAATTCTGCACAGATCACTATTCAGGATTCGCGTTATGGCAACCAGGTAAATATTATTTGCTTTTGAGTCAAGTATGACTAAATTTTCTTTTTGCTTATACAATTTTTGTTTTTCCTGGAGTTAATATTTGCCTTTATTTCCCTAAGTTGCTCAGTGTTTTTTGTTTTTTTTTTTTATCCTATCTACGCATGGCTAAGTCTTCCCACATTCCAGCAGCCTCTCCACACAGCTTTCCCCTGGCATCCAGCCCATCAAGTTACCCTCAGCTCCATTTCTCCTACAGCCTTTCTTCTGGTTCCCTCCAGCCATTTGACTTAATCCGGATCTTTGCTCTTTAGGCCTGAGAACTAGGCCTGTGGGCAGAGATGGAGGTCTGGCGGGGAGAGGGGTCCCCGTTCAGTCTGCAGACCCTACAGGCACTACCTTTAGTACATTGCCTCGCCCCTGCTACACTCTCTCACTTTGGCAATAGTTTTAATCCATAGGTCAGGCTCACCTCTGGCACAAATAAGCATCTCTGAGTAACTCCAGGGAATGGCAAGCTTCCTATGACTGCTGCCTCAACTCACCTTCCCATCTCTCCTCCTCCCCCGCTGTGCCCCTGCCTGAATGGCCCCTCCATCCCAGCGCTGTCACAGAAATCCTAAGCTCCCTCCCTGTGGAGGTCAGCCTCCGCCTCTCTTCTGTTTCCGGACCAGCTTTCTTTTGAGCTGCCGCCTCCCACCACCGCACACTGCTTGCTGTACTTGCCCCCTCCCGGAATGTGAGCTGCCGGAAACCCAGATAGCATCTACCACAATTCTTTGCCCAAAGCCCGTATTCTGTAAATATTTCATAAGTACTGATTGATATCCTTCTAGTGTCATGGTGAGGGGTCTTCAGAACAGATCTCCACCCAGACGGCGCTCTTAGAAATCAGAAAAAAAGAAAAAGGATGCCCCTTATTCGCACAGGTTTTGGCAAACATCTTTCATTCAGTGTTAACTCTGTGTACATTTCAGCCCGGCCAAAACTAAGTCTCCCGGGAAATGTCTGGAATGAGAAAAAACAATCACTGAAACACCCTGAATTCTAGAGCTTGTAAACCTTCTAATTTTTAAAAAATATATTTATTGCTTGTCTTAAGAAGGACACTCTACTGGGTTTGGGGCAGTATTGACCAAGCAGTAGTAGAAACATTTGATTTCAGTTGTTTCTACCAGAATTTTCCCAAACAACCTCCCTTTCCTGCTAACAGTTTTATAGGCTGCCATGTCAAACCAGGGCATAAGGCTCCCTCGGACCGATAAATGCCAGCCTCGCTGTGGAAATGTGAACATGGCCCTCCTTCACGCCTTTGCCAGATTATTCTGCCCCAAAGCTGCCGGCAACGTCTGTTCTGTCTTTAAAGACAACTTAGCCAATTTTTTTCTCAAAGATTTCAAAGTACTTACAAAAAGATTCCGTTGTGAAAATGTCACAGGATTGGGACTTATTGTCTTTGCTTATTACCAGCTCTCTAGATGAGAGTTCCAGGCGGTGGAATTAGGGCCTTGCTATTTTTGATGGCCCCGTTTCTCAAAATAGGTGGTGTGGGAGCTGACTGGCCCAGATTGTTCACCCGGACCCTTGGGTCTGAGGTGGCAACTGCCTCGACTTTCAACTCAATGCAACGCTTTGCCCAAATCCGTGCAAGGGGCCCAGGACACCTCTGGAATTCACCAGATCCATGGGGCCAGACTCAATGTAGAGGCTCATCCCGGGATCTTAGAAGAAGGACTCTGGTTGGCTTTTTCGAGTCGTCCATTGAATGACACAGAAAATGCAGAACTTTCTGATAAATTTTCAGAAAAATATAAAGTACTTTTTTCCTAACATTGACTGTATAATGAAGAGTCTACCCCACCCCGGAATACCTTGTTTCCTTCACTTTAGGCTCCCAGCCATCTTCCAAGATGGTGTGGCTGCCTTGGGGATCAGAGAGTGGTCTATTGACAGAAGTAATCAAGGGGCGCTTGGATGGCCACTTGGGGGTGTGATGAAGGGGTCTCCCAAATTTTGGCTGAGTGCTCAGATCGAATGGTCCCTAAATTCCCTTCCGGTCCTGGAGGCCTTGGCTATGCTGGAGGCTGAAGGGGTCAAGGACAAAATTTACTCCAGTTCAGGGACGCCCAGTCCATGCCCCGACTCCCTGATCCCCGCAGTGGTCTGTTCTGCACTGTCTCGCACTCTGCCCCTAAGTGACCCGGGCCCAAGGATGGAGATTGGATTCAGTGACATTTATCAATGAGTGAGCATCTCCCCAGAACCAGACCCTATGCAACGGGCTTATCATCTAAAGCAGAAATAGGATGGACAGGAGGCCCTGAGGGGGGCCTGACCAGCCCTGGGCTTGAGAGGGAGAGGGTTGTCAGCCCGGTGCAGGTTTGGAAACACTCCCTGCCCTCTAGGGCTTCTCAGTTTCCGTGGAGAGACAGAAAGTCCCCTGAAATATTAGGCAGAGAGAAGCCGGTATTTTTACAGGATCAATCAAAAGCCAAAGGGAACACTGGGCAGCTCCAGCTTCCCTTGCTCCCTGGCAAGGAGGTCTGTGTTTCCTTTATAGAATGCAACATGTTTGCAATCATTTCATTTACCCGGCGATTTATTTCTCTCTGTGTCCCTCACTTGGAAGCTCCTTGTGAACAAGGACTCATGTTTTTGCAGTGCCTGAGGCAAGTTCTCCACTTGTATTTATTGAATGGAAGTGGGGACGAATGATTGGAATTTTAAAAGCTAGAGGACTTAAGAGAAAATGAGCCTCAACTGCAGGTGCTTTTCTGAAATACCAGCCACTCCACGGCAGCGCCACTTCTTGGAAACTTGCTGTGGTTTCTGGAAGGCACATCGCTTACCTCTTTGTCAAGGAGGCTCTGGGAGAGTTTGTGTGGACAGAGCGATGGAGACCAGAGGCGCTGAGTCCCAGCTTTGGCCTGGCGATGAGGGCTGTCTCTCTCCTCTAATTTCTCTTGTCACTTCTTCTTTGACGCATGGGTTATTTAGAAATGTGTTACTTGGGTTTTTCTAGCTGTCTTGCAGTTATTGAGTTCTAATTCCATCGAGGCCACAGAAGGTCGTTTGGATGTGCTGGGATCACTGGATACACACTTGGAAGAAATGAAACTCCTCTTTTAACTCATATTATACTAAAATTAATTCAAGGCAGATCATAGATCTACATATATAATCAAAACCCATAAAATCTTCTGGAAGAAACACAGGAGAATATCTTTGTGACTTTGAGATAGGCAAAACACTTTTTGGACAGGACATAGAAAGCGGTAACAGCAAAAAAGTTAAATTATTAGACTTTACCAAAATCAAAAACGCCATTAAGGGCTTCCCTGGTGACGCCTGGTTGAGAGTCCGCCTGCCGATGCAGGGGACGCGGGTTCGTGCCCCGGTCTGGGAAGATCCCACATGCCGCGGAGCGGCTGGGCCTGTGAGCCACGGCCACTGAGCCTGTGCGTCCGGAGCCTGTGCTCCACAACGGGAGAGGCCGTGACAGTGAGAGGATCGCGTACCGCAAAAAAAAAAAAAAAAAATGCCATTAAGAAAATGAAAGGAAATCCACAGACTCAAAAAAAATTTCACAAAATATATGTCTGACAATGGACTTGTATCCAGCCTATATAAAGAACTCAAGAAAAAGACAAACAACCCAAATAAAAATGGGCAAAATACATGAACAGACACTTCACTGGCCGTCTGACACTCCACAGATGTTCGTTTCAGTCACCGTCTGAGCGTCCTCTGGCTTCTGGTCTTGGCACCTGTTTTTCTTGGTCAACCACTCCCCTCTCCTCCCCTGTGCACGTGGCAGGGCAGACCTCACTTCCTTTCTGGTCCCTGAAAGAGGCCATCAGAGAGCATCACATTCCGCTAACACATAGAGTCTGCTCAGAGACGTGACCCAATCAGAGCCAGGGAGAGGCAATTCCAGGACTTAGAACTTTGGGAGAGAGTCTTTCATCCTAATGGACCTGAGCTGGGAAGCCAGAGTCCCAGAGCTGCTGGTGGCCAGCTTGCTATGCCACTGGGAGACCCAGACTGAGGGTGCTCCCGACAAGGAAGAAGCAGAGATGCTGCTTGAGTCCCTGGATCCAGCCTAGCCTGAAGCCCAATATGGTAGATTGCAAAAATGGCCATACATCCTTCCCATCACTGTAAGATGTGTCTTTGCATTGTGACTTTAGTGTCCCCCCAATCAAGGGGTCAATTCTCTTCCTCCACCCATGTGATTCTGGGCTGGGTCACGTGACTTGCCTCGGCCAACGCAACAGTAGCAAATGTGACCCAAGCGGAGACTGGGAAAGTGGTAGTTTGTAGGGCTACCCTCTCTACTGCTGTTGGGCTAGCCTGCCGGAGGGTGAGAGACATACAGCCCAGTTGCCCCCATCATCTCACTGGCCTCCAACACCAACTGACAGCAAGAGTCAACTGGCCACCACGTGACTCGGGACATCCTGGACCACTGGTCTCCAGTCTAGTGGCCTTGGCTAAGGGCACACTGTCCAGTGGACTCCAGCCTCATGAGTAATAACACACTGGTGGTTGTTAAGTTTGGGGATGTTTTGTTACACAGCAAATCTTACTAAACTAATACCCGAGATTGATGTCTGGACCTTTCAGTTACACAAGACCAAAAAAAATCCCTTTTATTACTTTGGCCTGGTTTAGTTGGGTTTATATCTCTTTCAAGGAGCAAGCCCAAAGTTCTCTCTACTCTTCTCACACAAGCATTTATCTCAAACTTCTTTTGAACATATATATGTGAAGCTCTGTGTATATCTTGAATCTACAGACTTATTTAGAGACTAAACCAAGTCTTACTGAAGGTGTGGGTGCCTCTGGACAGAGTAAGCAGAGACTTTGATGCCAACCGTAATCATGCCTGCCGGTGTCACCTGCCATCCGCCACCCTCCTGTGGTTTTAGGTCGACTCTCCCTCAAAGTCACCTGCTTCCCGACTCTTCCCAGAAATGTTTCCCCTTGGCTGGTGACATGTGCAGAGTGACCCATTTCCTCTCCAGTTCTGGGACGAGCTGGGCTCACCAATTAATCATGGTGACCTCACTCAGCGCCTCACCTTCCTCCACCTTGGAAGAGAGGACCCGCCAGGCTGGGAGTCTCCCAGGGTCATGACAGGTGGCCTGATTGAATGGGGTCCATAAAGGAGGATCCAGATCCAGCTGGGCCTTGGACATCTCAGGCCAGTGGTTTCTGCTTCCCTCTCAAAGGCAGATCCTAAGGCTGGGGATGGGAAGACACAGATTCTCTCCTGGAACCTGCTGGTCTTTGGGGATCAGAATGAAGGGCCAACTC
The DNA here is from genome assembly GCF_003031525.2 of Neophocaena asiaeorientalis asiaeorientalis. Lineage (NCBI taxonomy): Eukaryota > Metazoa > Chordata > Mammalia > Artiodactyla > Phocoenidae > Neophocaena > Neophocaena asiaeorientalis. The sequence goes on along the minus strand of NW_020173674.1, from coordinate 2,571,043 downwards.
AGGAGAGCCAGACTGTCCCCAGACTAGAGGCAGGACCTGGAGACCAGCAGTCATTCACAGACTCACCTCCTGGAGGTCTGCTTTTCCCACCTGCTTTACGGGATAATGTCGCTAACTCCCCATGGGGATAAAATGAAATAATGAACGGCAAGCACTGGGCTGAGAACCTCCCCAGTAGGGTGCGACCTAAAATCTGGAAATAAGACGATGGTTGTTATGTTGTCATTGTCACCGCCACCGTCGGCATCATTAGCGTGGCCATTGTCACTGTTCCTGTAACTGGTCTTGGGATGATCACTGAATATGACAGCAGAGTAACAACCACTATCTCTTAATTTGCCAAACACAGTATAATTTACAGAGCATTTGGTCCCTTTTGTTCCTGACAACATACCGAAGGAGCACGGCAGGTGCTGGAAAGACTGAGGTTCGGAGAGATTGAGCGGCTGGCCCCAGGTCACACAGCTGATCAGCGGTAGAGCCACAGGACCTGAGGACTCGGTGCAGTCTGGAGATGACTGTCTCCACCCCTGGCCCTGGTCAGCCTGGACTCCAGGCCGGACTGCAGTTGCAGTGACTTCGTGGCAGGAGGACTTACTGGTTAGCTCTGCTTATCGTGAGCTCTCAGCCCGGCCTTGATGAAGGGTGTCATTAGTGAGTATAATTACCTCGGTATTAGTTTCCACCACGGGCCTCAGCATCACAGAGAAGCCTCGCACGAGGGAAACGTGATGAAAAGATCCCAAGTCTGCAGAAAAGGCAGGAGGAGGGGCCCTGGGCCCGGGGTGGGAGGGGAAGCCTCTACACCAAGGGGGCTGGGATGGTCTTCACGGTGTACGCCTGCAGGTCTGCCTGACGATCGATCTATCTACTTATCTACCTTTCTATCTATCTACTCCAATATCCATCCATCCATCCATCCATCCATCTGTCCATACATCTAATCTATCTCTCCATAATCTATCTATCATCTATCTACCTATCTACTTTTCTATCAATAATCAATCTACTCCAATATCCATCGATCCATCGATCCATCCAATCTCTCCATAATCCATCTATCTATCTATATCTAACTACCTTTCTATCTTTCTACCTAATCCACCCTATCTGTCTATCCATCCAGCTCTCTAGCTAGCTATCTAATCCATCTATCCATTCAATCTATCCCTCCATCACAGGTATCTCTACATTGGTTTGGGGAAGAGGGTCACAGAGCAGAAAGTGAGGCCACCTGTTCAGGGGGACAGAGGGCCACGTCCTGACCTCTTGACTCATGGGGGATGGCGACTTGAATGAAGGAGAAATAAACACCTGCACTGCTGCTTCCCAGGTATGCGAGCTCAGGGAACTCAGCCCTGTGCTCCATGCGGGGCTCCTTTAGGGGAATCCAAGCTCAGCCTGGAGCACGGAGGGGTGGAAACCCAATCTGAGGGCAGACTTGGACCAGGATCCTCATGGGCACCCCTCGACCACAGACCTGCTGGGTGAGCTTGCAAGGAGACCAGCCCTCTGCCTTGATCTCCACACCTGTTCATCCCCAACACCCGTCCCTCTACCACCTGCCTGGAGGGGCCACCTGAGCTAACAGCCATGAAGGTGCTTCCTAAGCCGTATGGGGCATACGGGGCCGCTTGGGACCCATGGGCTCAGGGTCTAGGGCTGCGGAGCTGAGATGGTCCTCAGCTGGGCTTTGCTTAAAGCCAGCCCAGCGGCTCCACGGGAGGGGACAGTGGAGGGGCGTGTGTGTGCGCCCCTTTCCATAATGAAAACATTTCTCTTTCAGGACAAAAACCAGTCCGTGGCCTACGGGTCCCCTCAGAGCCCCCACGGAAGCCAACAAGCCACCTGGAAATTCCTCAGCTTTTCCAGGTGGACGTAGGCTGTTCCCCGAGCAGCAGAGCAGCTGGACGCCAGCCTCACTCACGGAGTCCCCGTGGGTCCCCCAACCTCGAGCTGCTGTTCAGAAACACCAAGCGCCCTGCAGCTCTGAGCTGCTGGTGGCTGCTGGCCCAGGAGGAGGGACCTGGACATCTGTCCCCATGTCCTTAGTGCTTGAGTGATTTTGGGGACCCTGGATCCTCATGGGGTGTCTGGAGAGCACTGGCGCTTTTCCTGGCACGAGCAGACCCTCAGGAAGTGTCACCTTCTGCTCTGGCTTGGGCCTGAGAGGACAGGCGCCTCACCTGAGCCCCGGTGGCCGGGGATTCCGGGCTCCTCTGGACCAGCTGCCTGAGCCCGGGGGGCCTCGGTTGGGAGAAAGCCAGTGCTGTCACCAAGTCCCTGGGCCCCTCCTGTGACAACTGTGAGTCACCGAGTGCCACCGTGTCACACATTTCATACGTGGCCGTCATTCTCAACAGGGCCATCCCATTGGCCCTGGGTCACCAGTGAGGATTCGGGTCCAGCAGCTAAGTCCCAGGCCCTGCCATGCCGCTGGGGGCGGCTCTGAGCCAGTGTCTCTCTCTGTCCACCCGCCCCGCCTCCCACCTGCCTCTCCTGAGCCTCTGCTTTCTCCTTTGTCCTCAGGAGTCTTCTGGCTCAAGCCCTCCGATGCTGGGAGGCCCAGAGCCCTGCGTAGGGGCTCTGTCCCAGCCATGCCACAGGGGGGCTGGGAGAGCCCATCTCAGGACCCGGCTCTGGTCATTGGACCCCAGAGAGGCTCAGCCCCAGGAGCCAGCAGGGAAGCTTGGTTCTGATGTCCTGAGCTGAGGCCCAGCTGGAGGCCAGTCAGGCAGCTGCCTGACATCTGGCAGGCCCTGGTCAACCCGGCTGGACGCCGATGGCCAGTCCTTCCTCTGAGCCCTGCCCCCACCCTGTGCCAGACTTCTCGCCTTTTTTCTCCAAAAAAAGCAAGACTGGTAATGTGAGAACGGCCCAAGGAGGAAGGGGCGCCTGGAGACAGACAGCCTTGCGGCATCCCTCCTGCACAAAGGCACCGCCGTCCCCGCAGCTCTGTGCATCGCTCATGACATTTTTCCTGCAGGTGGCCGTGCAGTGTCCTGAGGAAAGGCAACTGTCTAACTGGCACAGTGGACACCTGCCCAGCCCCGCCTCCCTCCGGCCCTGTCTTCTAGCCAAAAGACGCTCTGGTCACTGGATTCACTCACTCACTGGCCATCACACATTAAAGGAGCTGCGTCCACTCTGCTGATTCCTGTGCCCTTGGTCCGCCCCAGCTGAATGGGGCTTGGGTCCTTACCAGCTGGGAATCCACGCAGAAGGGGACCAAGGGGGCCACTGTCATGAGGCCAGAGCTAGCCGATTGCCCAGGGAGAGCAGAGCACCGTTTGCTTTGAGATGGTGATGGCGACGTTGGTGTTTTAAAGCCTTGGTGACAGCAAGTCCCTCTGTGTTCTGTGTGTTCTGTCTCTTGCACTCCCTGTGCCCCTGCTGGCTGCCCTAGGAGTGTCACCGGTGGTCTCGGCTCCAACACGAAGCAGGAAGGTGCGTCTCCTCACCAGCCCTGGCCCTCTGATATTCACACAACAGGTATAGTCGGTAGAAAAGTTAAGTTTTTCGACTGTCATCACACATGGCCCACCCCGGAGTCTTTGCAGGGGCTGGCCTGTGTGTCTGTGGTCACTCACGGGTCCGGGGAATGCTGCCGCCCCACAGGGAAGACAGAGGGGTGGCACACATGGGGGTCCCCCAGACCCCATGCCCGGCTGGGCATCTCACAGGCGGGATCGTGAGTCCCCCGGGGGCCGACGTTGTCCTCAACCTGCAGATGGGAGAACTGAGCCCCAGGGGGCTGGGATGCCTGTCACCTGGCTGCCAGCACGTGAAGCCACAGTTCAAGCGCAGGATGGCTGGTTTCAATGTCTCGGCTTCCCCACTGAGGGTCTCCTGCCTCCTCGGCCTCCAGCTGAGGCTCTACGTGGAATGTACCTGACGGCTCGGTGAGATCTGCACTCCAGTTGAGACAGGCTGGGACCTGGGACCTGGGACGCTTTGCTGCAGTGCTGCAGTGCTGGCACCTGGACGAACATCTCCTTGAGCAACAAGATACACAGAATCTATAAGGGACTAAAAATAAGTGCGTGCCTGCCCAATTGGGGCAAATTATGGACAAGAAGATACAAAAAGACCAAAAACCCGACTGCCACTCGGGATGTCGTTAGCAAAAGCAGGGCACTGCGCGTGCCCCCTGCGCAGAGCACGACCAGAGGGCTGGGCGGACCCCCTAAGTCACCCCAGGACACACCCCTACCCGCCCCCCATAGAGGGAACCAGCTGCCCCCCGCGGGAAGTGAGCGAGGGAACCTCTTACTTGTTCTCCCTCCCCCTTGCTGCAGCGGGGGCCCCAGTACAGCCTTGCCTGAATTTCTCGTCTGGCCTCTGATCCATTTCTATTGATTAAGGAGGCCAAGAACCCAGGTCGGTAACACAGGCACCGGTGTGGTCCAGGCCTCGGCACTTGGACAGCTTGAAACTGTTCCCACGTCGCCTTCCTGGGCAGGGGCGAGACCTCCCGCCCACGGTGCCTGGGGTCCTTGCCCTCCACCCTCGTCAACTGGCCCGCCAAGGCCGGGGCAGCTTTCCTAGGGGCAGTGGTGGGACCTGTCACACGGCCGGGTAACAGCAGGGCTGGGCAAAGCAGGAAGACCCCTTGCTGTGGGGTCCTGGTCCCTCCCGAGGGTCCCTGTCATCTTGGAGTTTCCCGCCAGAGAATGCACCAGGTCACAGGTTCAGTGAAGCAAGCAGCGCCTCTCCGTGTTTTAGGGAAAGATTCCAAAGCTACAGGAACATGGGGAGCAGCGCTGGCCGAGCCTGCTGCTTGGCGTGCTTCCTGCATTCTCGGGCCCCACCACCCAGGACAGGCACCCCCGCGGGCTCACAGCGGCCCTTGGCCTCGGCCCCAATCCATCCTCCACCAAAAGGTCGCTGCTGAGAAAGTTGCTCTGAAATGGAAACCTGGCCAGATGCGCTCGCTGTGTGGATCGGGGTCCTCACAGGAAACAGAAGCGGTCTGGGAGTGATTCGAGCGCCCAGACCTTGATGAAAGCATTGGGTGTAGAACTCCAGATAAGCAAAAGGAACGGGGGCCGGGAGGACCAGAGACGGCGGATGGGGCGCCGTCACCATGCCGGGCAGCGTCGGGTGGGATCTGGGCCTCAGGGGCAGGAGGGGGCTCCATCCAGCTCTGGCCCTGCTTGCCTCACTCCCCAGGGGCCCCAGCTCACAGGCGGCAGCATCTCTGTCCAGCTCTGGCCAAGCACGTACCTGGTGCTTGATGGGTCTCAAAGAGTTTGCCAGATGAAAGGTGACCACACCCCACCAACGGTAACCAGGACTGATGCTCACCGAGGCCTCAGGCTCCTGACACCTGCCCGGCCAGTGATCATCCCTGCCGTGCTGGGGCGGCCACCGCCCCCCGTGTGCTGGAGACACCGAGTCCCCACAGGGCCTCTCCAGGGTGACGGGCTCTCACTGTGGTGGGTGAGACCAGAGAGCCGTCTCCCCAGCCCCAGCCCCAGCACTGACCTTGGGATGTGTGTGCCAGGGACGCGCTTGTGGAGCCTACTCCCTCCTTTTTTTTTTTTTTTTAATTTGCGGTACGCGGGCCTCTCACTGTCGTTGCCTCTCCCATTGCAGAGCACAGGCTCCGGATGCGCAGGCTCAGCGGCCATGGCTCACGGGCCCAGCCGCTCCACGGCATGTGGGATCTTCCCGGACTGGGGCACGAACCCACGTCCCCTGCATCGGCAGGCAGACTCTCAACCACTGCGCCACCAGGGAAGACCCCCGCTCCCTCTTTGAACGCACAGACACACGGACACGCACTCACACAAGCCGTCCTGCTCCAGGGCCAGGGCCGGCCTCGAGAGCCCAGGCTGGCAGAAGATGGCCCTGCCCGCCCACTGACCTTCCCCGACTTCTTCAAGCGCAGCGGGACGGCCAGACCCACAACCTGGTGTCAGGGCGACCCCCGCCGGTCAGCTCCGAACCACAGGGACCAGGCGCCAGCCGGAGCCCCACTTGGGCAGAGACCCAGGTGCTGCTAGGTGCTGGCCCAGCCCCTGCGCAGGAGTCCGAGGCCAGGCCAGGGCCGGGCCGGGTGGAGAATCCACACTTCCACAAGCCCGAGTGACCCCAGCCCATGCTGCTGGGCCAGGGACCCCGCTGAGCTGGGCGGAAACTCAGCCAGCGACGAACATCTGTGCAGAGGAGGCCGCGGCGAGCCCGCAGGGAGCAAGTCGGCCCCGCGAGTTGACGGACAGGCCCGGGAGAGAGCGGGGGTGCGTGCCCGGCAGGGGTGGCGGGGGGCAGTGGTGGAGTCCCCAGCACACGCGGGGGGCTCTTCACAGGGACCCTGGATGGCCAGCCTCCTTGCCTCGTTGTGCCGCTGGGAGCTGGTTTACGTCCTGGTCTTGGTCCCACGGGGAGGAGGTGGAATCTCAGAACTTAGAACGCTGCATCCCTGCCACCCTCTGCCACAGCAGGCCCCCTGCCCCGTGCCAGGGATGGAGGCATTTCTGTCTTGCAGAAAGCTGTGGAAGGTGTCGGCGAAGGCAACGAGCTGGCGGGCTGCGTGAATTCTCTTGATAAAATCTGCCTCGATGGTGAATCTGCCTCTCAAGGAGAGGGCCGTGCCCTCATTCTGGGTCCAATCAGCTCCTTCCCAAAGGAAGATTTTGCTGGGCACCAGCTGGCGCTCACAAGAGCACTGCACACAGGTCTCTGTCTTTGGAAAAATATTCAAATCCTCTGCCTGTTCTTTAAATAAGATTGTCTGTATTATGCTGTTGAGTCATGTTTATATTTTTTGGATTTTAAGCCCTTATCAGATATACTGTCTGCAGATACTTTCTCCCATTCGGTAGGTTGCCTTTTCATTTCATTGATGGTTTCCTTTGCTATGCAGAAGCTTTTTAGTTTGACACAGTCTCACTTGTTTATTTTTGCTTTTGTTGCCCTCGTTTCTGGTGTCAAATCCAAAAACCTCGTCTCTAAGTCTGAAGTCAAATAAAACCGCAAGATACTTAAAGCTAGAAAAAAAAAGGGGGGAGGGGGAGGGAAATGCCGAGCCGCTCAGAGGAATCACAGGACTCCAGAAACATGACTTCAAAGATTTACCACTGTTCTCACTCTCCCCAACAAGGTGGGTCTGAGCAGGTTGTTCCTGGATGCCAGTCCAGTTCTGAGGCAAGGAGAGAAGTGAGGAGAAATATGGTGACCCCGATATTCCAGGCCATCCACTTGTCCCCCTAAAGTCTCAGCCAAAACATTGCTGTGATCCCGAATGACCTGTCCCAACCCCCCTCCAACACCGGCACCAGTACAAACACCTCCGCCTGATCTGGGGGTTGAAAACCATCCCATCAGCATAAGTTTGACGTCAGTTGCAGCGTGCCGGTCAGGCCACTCAGACACGCTGCCTTTGCTGCCCTCAGACGGGAGGGCGCCGGGGGGTCGGGACTCACGGGATGATGGGGTGCAGCTTTCCGGAACGTCCATTCCCCGCCCCCCTCCCGCCTCCACTCTTCTTTTGAGGAAGAGCTAGGGAATTTAGTTGGTAAGCAATTTCAAACATTTTACTGTAAAGCAAGCACCCACGTGATGAAGAGAAGTACTCATTTGTACACATTTTGAAGAGAAGACGGTTCGGTGGTTGTCTGCTGATTGGCTGATAGTCAGCTGGCGGGAACGGGGTCACTGGGCCTTGTGTCTCCCAGCATCCCAGGTGGGTCCGCCACTCACAAGGTGGCGGGAGCAGCGTTTCCAAGGGCGAGCCCAAGGCACGCGTGCTTTTCAAGCCCCTGCTTGCGTCATCTTTGCCGTTGCCCGCCATTGTCTCATTGACCCAACATGACCAACCTATTAAGGGATAGAGACAGACTCCGCCCCCTGATGGGAGGGGGAGAATTTGTGGCCAGTTTTGCAGTCGGCCACGATAGGCGCTCACAAACGTGGGTGTCTGTTGCCCTCTTCCTCTGCAATCTCTCGTCCTCTGGTGCGTGTGTCTTGTGGCCATAATGGCCCCACATTGCGAGGGTTTGTTTTTTTTTTTGGTTTCTCTTCCTTATACAGTGGCGGAGGTCCCCCAAGAATTATGGCAAATGTCTCTATTTCCCCAGCTCCTAGCGAAGGGTCTGGTGAAGTCTTACTCAGTGAATGCTTATTAAACAAGTCATTGAATTTGTTGAATTGAAAGTGAAAATGGTGGGGGCTGAGCAATGTAGTAATTAGACCCAGGATCTGAAACTCCAGGCGGGCGGCATACAAATTAGTAGCGCTCTTTAGAAGCGTTCCCTTAAACCAAAAGTTCAAAGAGATTGGATTCCCTGCCCATGTTCTGGGACACCTGCTGTGACCCAGCAGAATGTCCTGTGGATCACAAATGGGGGATGTTCCCAGCCTCCCTTGGGTCATAGCCCCACTGAGAAGCGGAGGAAAATGATGGACCTTCTCCCCGGAAAATGCACCCCCGTGTTGTATGTATGGGGACTCTTGCAAAGAACAGGATCCCCTCCAGCTAGTTTAAGTAGAAAGGAATTCATCATGGGATGGTACAGGGCGGCAGAATCATAGGACTCCACACAGCTGTGCTCTCACCTTCAGGAGCATCGAGCAGTGGTGGTGGAGCCTTTGCCTTACATGCACTTTCAGTTGGGTGGAAGTTTATCCATGGGTAACGCCCAGATCACAGCTGGACCACTCACTGAAAGGGATTGTGGGAAATGCAGGCCGGGAAGACACTAGGGAAGGTTAGAATGGAGGGTGGTCCTGATGTCCTTTCTTGCTCCCCCCCCACCGCATACCTCTCTCTCTCTCTCTCTCTCTCTCACTATTTCCCAGACAATATCAGCTCCCTACCACCTACTGTAGCAGATGAACCCCAAGTGAACAACTTGAAGATGCAGTAGTTCCAATAGTTATTAGAGGTCCAGAATCAGAGTGAAATCTTTCCGTAGGGCAAAGCAGGCGGTAGAGTAAGAGTATGACCATTGGGTCCGAATTTCTGAATTTGGTCGTGCTTTAAAGAGAATGGAGTCAGGGTTATCATTGTGTGTTTGTTTTTGGAGAAACGGGTTGCTTATGCATCTTTCCACAGAGTGCCCCCTCCTAGACGCCCAGCCTCCTGCCGACAGCCTTCCTGAAGAAGGCGGCATACAACGTCAATGGGGGCAGATGTGAGCTTTGCTCTAAGTTTACCCAGGAGGAGGGAGGCGGGAGGGGGGAGAGAGGACACTGTGTCAGTGATAACAATTTGGGCACAGAGAGAGGGCTTTGGCAAAAGGGGCTCTTGCTAAGGCTGACAGCTGGCCGGGGACAAGGATTCTCTGCTGGGGTCCCGACAGGGATGGGACAAGCTACTGAGGGGGCCTCTGATCTGGGCAAGTTTGGGGCAGGGCCGTGCTTTAGACTGCAGTTCTAGAACTTTTTACTCTGTCTTTGAGCACCTTAAAAGTACTCTGAGTCACGTTTTTAAGTTCAGCTGTTAAATAAATATAACAAGTCTTCTTTTTTCATAGCATAATGACAATTCACAAACACACTTTTAAAAATCTCCAAATCTTTACAAAATATTTCCTGCTTTGTGGTGGAGATGAACAGGAGGTGTTTGCCTCTTGGAGTATAACCTATAACAGCCAACTTAGAGATTGGCAAGAAACATTCATCCCAGCGATTCCCAAAGTGTGCTCTCCGACCCAGCAGCAGCAGCCGTTGCCTTGGGAACTTCAGCTAGAAGTGGAATTCTTGCAGATTCAGAAATGCTGGATGGCGGAGGGGGAGTAATCTGTGTTTTAAGGAGCTCTCCAGGCGACTCTTTTTTTATGTATTGAAGTATAGTTGGTTTATAACATTACATTCGCTTCAGGTGTGCAACGGTGATTCAATATTTTTATAGATTATACTCCATTTAAATTTATTACAAAATAATGGCTATGTTTCCCTGTGCTGTACAGAATATCCTTGCTGCTCATCTATTCTATACATAGTTTGTATCTCTTAATACCGTACCCCTATCTTGCCCCTCTCCCCACTGGTAACCACTAGTTTGTTCTCTATATCTGTGAGTCTGTTTCTGTTCTGTTATGTACATTCATGTCTTTTATTTTTCAGATTCCACATATATGTGATAACATACAGTATCTGTCTTTCCCTGTCTGGCTTATTTCGCTAAGCATAATACTCTCTAGGTCCAGCCACATTGTTGCAAGTGGCAGGATTTCATTCTTTCTTACGGCTGAGTAATATTCCATTATGTACATATACCATATCTTCTTTATTTATTCACCTGTTGATGGTTACTTAGGTTGCTTCCATATCTTGGCAATTGTAAATAATTCTGCTCTGAATATTGGGGTGCATGTATCTCTTCAAATTAGTGTTTTCCTTTTCTTCGGATAAATACCCAGGAGTGGAATTGCCGGATCTTTGCACCAGTTTACGTCCCCACCAGCAGTGTTAGAGTTCCCTTTCCTCCATATCCTCACCAACATTTGTTATTTGTGGTCCTTTTGATGTAAAAAAATAAAGTCCAAATGGATTAAAGACCTAAATGCAAGATCTGAAACCATAAAGCTCCTAGAAGAGAACGTATGCAGAACACTCTTTGACACAAATCACAGCAATCTTTTTTTCGATCCACCTCCTAAAGCAAAAGAAATAAAAGCAAAAATAAACAAGTGGGACCTAATTAAGGTTAAAAGCTTTTGCACAGAAGCTTTCAACAAATGAAAAGGCAGCCTACTGAATGGGAGAAAATGTTTGCAAATGATATGACCGATAAGGGGTTAATATCCAAAATATACAAACAGCTCATACAACTCAACACACACAAAAAAAAACGATTAAAAAACAGACAGAAGACCTGAATAGACATTTCCCCAAAGAAGACATACAGATGGCCAACAGGCACGTGAAAAGATGCTCGACATCACTAATCATCAGAGATGCAAATCAAAACCCACAATGAGATACCGCCGCACACCTGCCAGAATGGCCGCCATCAGAAAGACCTCCAGGTGATTCTGATACACTTTCAGTTAGAGAATCACTGGGTTTTGCCCATCTCTTGGGCTTGCAGAGACCTTTACCGTCTGTACGTGCCATTTCATATTCATTCTTATAACGGCTCTGCTCATAGAGACAGAGATAAGGTAGACGTATAGACAGAGACAGAGCAGACGGTCAGAAAAGATGATGTCGAGCAGAGGGAGGCTCAGAGGGGTCATGTGACCTGCCTGAGGTCACAGGTCACACAGCTGAGCCAGGACTGCCAAGTTCCTCTTTCCCCATCGTTCCATCCTCCTTCAGAAAGGATGAGGTGATGTGAAAGGAGGAGAAGCCAATGGTCTCTCCTCTGCAGCGTGTAGACTTTTTCCTTGAAGTTCAGGCTTCCATCCCACGTAGAGTGCAGCAAAATGGCACCACGAGCCTGAGGTTGCAGGGTCACCCTGACCGTGATGACCCGCTGCGCCCCGTGCCCGCGTCCTTCTCCGAGTAGACCAGCACTCCGCTCCCCTCCTGTTCCCATCCCCCGACTGCTGAGCCTGACGGCCAGTCTAACCCGGGGGCAGGCAGACAGCAAACTGGAAGGCTTCAATAATCCTTGCCAACTCAGTTCAACTACTACTTGGCTTAGTTTTTATTTTTTAATTATCCATTTTCCTGTTAAGTTATGCCCTTTCCTCGAGGGACACACAGTCACAGATTCCAGCATCTTCTATGAATCAGTGAGCTTTGGTGCTGGAAAGCCTTACATGACACTGACTTTGGCCAGAGTTGGAAGATGTCTTGAAGATCATCTGGGTCTGACTCTTTATGGAGATACAGAAACGGAGAGTTGCTTTGTTCAATAAAATGTTGGCACTTAGAGGGCTTCCCTAGTGGCGCAGTGGTTGAGAGTCCGCCTGCCGATGCAGGGGACGCGGGTTCGTGCCCCGGTCCGGGAAGATTCCACGTGCCGCGGAGCGGCTGGGCCCGTGAGCCATGGCCGCTGAGCCTGCGCGTCCGGAGCCTGTGCTCCGCAATGGGAGAGGCCGCAACAGTGAGAGGCCCGCGTACCGCGAAAATAAATAAATAAATTAAATAAGTTAAATGTTGGTATTTAAGAATAACAGTATGTTCAACCAGTCTTCTTATCGAGAATTTTTTTTAGTTTAACACAGTGTCATGATCTGCTTTCAAAATTACCAAGTTTTAGTGATGACTTGAACAGACATAAAACGTAAGAATGAAATCACAGTATTGTCCGTATTTCAAAGTAGCAGAAAGGTTCCTCTGGGAACGTTTAATGACCAGGTTCCAAAGTTAAGCTCTTTTTCTTCTGAAATCGGAACAAACTTGAGTATTATATAATTCCTAAGCGTGCTACTAGCTCCATGAAACCTTCCCCAATAACTTCTTTGAACTCCAGGACTTTTTCTGGACCTCTCGTTAAAACCACAGCATCCGGCTCACAGTACCTCTTGGTGAATATTTAATAATGATGATAATGAAACAAGACTTAACATTTATCGAGCACTTATTACCCACAAGGCACTTTTCTAAGCCCCCTGTATGGGTCGACTCTTTGAATCTACCGCAATCTTATCTTCTCCACTTTACAGATGAAGAAACTGTGCCAGATAGAAAGTTAGGTAACTTGCGTAAGGTCATACAGCTCGCTTGAACCAGACTTCAAATACAGGTGTTTTACTGCAAACTTGTGCATTTATGAGGTTTGATCTCAGTACTTAACGAATGAGTGAGGAATGGGTGGATGGGTAGGTGGTGGGTGGATGGATCGTTGAAGGAGTGGATGGTTGGACGGAGGGATGGATGGAAGGATGAAAGTAGAGAATAAATAATTGGCGTCTACATTCCTGAGCGTCCAGCACTAAGTGCACGGATACAGGCTGGGCACCCAGAGCGGCAGCGTCATCCTGCGTGAGGGGAAGAGGGTGCTGCAGTTGGACTTACAACTGGTTAGGAAGCCCTGGCAGTGACAGGACGGCCCCAGTTGAACCTTCCTACCATCCTCCCTCACTGCTGTCACGCAGACTGGAGCATAAGGGGTCCCCTAATCTGAGCGCTGAAGTCAAGCTGACGTCCCGGGTGTGATCATCCCTGGGGTCTGAGCTGCCCATGGCGCATGATACCTTGGACTGGGATCGGAAATCCAGCCAAGGGTGGAGACCAACTCTCCAGGAGCAGGAAGGTCATCTGGGGGCTGATGACCCTATCTCTCAACTGGCGGGGTTTTTTTTTAAGATTTTTTTTTTTTTGACGTGGACCATTTTTAAAGTCTTTATTGCATTTGTTACAGTATCGCTTCTGTTTTGCTCTTTGGCCACGAGGTATGTGGCATCTTAGCTCCCTGACGAGGGATCGAACCTGCACCCACTGTATTGGAAGGCGAAGTCTTAACCCCTGGACCGCCAGGGAAGTCCCTCTCAATTGGCTTTTAACAAAGCAATTTTCAGCATCCAATTAAGTCGTAATGGGCTGTTAGGATCACTAATTGTTGTGTGTTTAATAAGAGAAGCTCACTCTCGAGTAGTTAAGGTAAATCGCTTGGTGGACGCTGATAGCTACACTACACAGGCAAGCTGGATTTCTAGGTACGTGTATATGAAACCCGTCCCTGAGGACCCGACATAAATACAGATCGTTTTCCCAGTAATTACTTCTGACTGTGCTGTCAGACCCCATCTACCCCTGATCTTTCCTCTTCATCAGCAGGTTACCTGAGTGCTAGATCACCCCGATTCTGACACCCTTTGGATACTTCTGGTTACTGCAGAAAGACAGACCCACGCTGGTCAACTGCCTGGCATTGAGCCTCAGCTGTGTGACCTTGGGCGCTTCCCTTCATGTTCTCTAAAATGGGGAATAATCGTAGCACCTAAGCTCCTTCTTCCGTGATTACAGCACAGACGGGGGGAGGCAACACGTGGAGGGTCCTTAGGGCAGGACTGGCATCAAGGAAGTGATGCTTTTATTAGGACTGAGGCAGTCTCATTATTTGTTCTACAACTTGGTCCTGTTTGTTTTTAAATGTTAATGTCATATGTGACTCAAGGGCTTTCTCCCCCACTGCCCTAGCCCTGACTTCTGCTCTGGCCAAGTGAGGAATGGATGATGGATGGATATGTGGATGGATGGATGGAGAAATGGATGAATGGGTAGGTGGAGGGAGGGATGGATGGATGGATGGATGGATGGATATGTGGATGGATGGATGGATGGATGGAGAGATGGATGAATGGATGGATGGATGGATATGTGGATGGATGGGTGGATGGATGGATGGAGAAATGGATGAATGGGTAGGTGGAGGGAGGGATGGATGGATGGATGGATGGATGGATATGTGGATGGATGGATGGATGGATGGGTGGATGGATGAATGGATGGATGGATGGATATGTGGATGGATGGGTGGATGGATGGATGGAGAGATGGATGAATGGGTAGGTGGAGGGAGAGATGGAGGGATGGATATGTGGATGGATGGATGGGTAGGTGGATGAATAGGTAGGTGGAGGGAGGGGTGGGTGGAGGGATGGACGGATGAATGTAATACTTGATTCAAAGTCTTTCTCCCTCTATGTCCCCCTCTGGCTGCCTCAGCCCCGACTTCTGCCAGGGGAGCAGCTGAGTGAGGAGAGTTAAAGAGTCAGTTTCTCTCATGCCCCACCCTCTTTGCTGCACTGGGTGCTCAGTGTGGGTGGGGAGGAGGGAGGCAGAAGAGACGGCTCCTCACCTGACTGTCCAGGGTGAGGGAGCCGTCTCTTCCCTGGTCTGGGTGGCTGCTGTGGCTGGCCTGGCTGTGGGCAAGTGTGAATTCCATGGATTCTTCCCCCACCCCCACCCCCACCTCCAGGCTCCCATCCAGGCATCTCCCCTGGGAAAGGAGGCCCTAGTGAGACTCCACATTCCATCACCCCTCGTTCCCAGGCTGTACCCCCCCTGCCCCTGCTTCAGGGTCCTCAGGAAGCCTCAGCACCCATCTCATCCATCCTCTGAACCCCCTCGGGCCCCCGGGTTCAGGCATGCTGCCCCATCTGCCCACTTGGGGTACCGAGGCAGGCTGTACCAGACAGCCCCCAGCACAGCATTAGGCGGGGGCAGAGCAATACCCAAGTGGAGAATGAACTGCCCCTCTGCCCTTTCGGAGCACGTGGGAGTTTGGGGTGCCAGGGGCTCCTGGCCTCAGGGAGGGGAGGTGCCCCCGTGCATGGTGCTGAGAGGGGACGTGGCTTCTCCGGATGCACATGGAGCTCCTGGAGGGACAAGCCCACCCGCTTCCCAGCTGCCCATGCTTGGCAGTGGGCGGGGTGCGGGGGTGGGGTGGAGGGTGGTATCAGTCTGTCCCTGAGCACCCCCTCCCTACGGTGGCCCAGCATCCCGGGGTCCTCTGAGCTCGGAGAACACAGCTCTTTCCTTCTCAGTCACTGCCAGTGCAGGCCCGAGGCCCCTAACGCCATCCTGTTACATTCAGAGGAGCCATTGTCTGGACACTCCTCTGGGGTAGAATCTCCCACTGCCCTGCTGACCGCCTAGAAGGTTCCAGGAGTGCCATCTGGAGTTATGCTGGGAAGAGCTCTTCAGAGCACCGGAGTGGGAAGGACTCAACAGCCTCTCTGGGCAGGTGGAGCTGGGGATTCCCAGGGGAGGGCTTCCGGAGCTGCCCCGGGCTGTTCAGAGCTCTGTCCACACCTGCCTTTAATCCTGTGTGTACTTTCTGTCCTGGTGTGGCCACTCAGAAAGCAGCCTCTGTGCAGGCTTGGTGAGGGGCTTTGAGGTTGTAACAGGAAGGGAAGAATGGCTGCGGACCTTGACCACACAGAGACTCCTGACCGGCGAAGGGCAGGGTCAGAGATGGATGGTGGTGTCGGGGGGAGGGGCGGGGTGGCCTG
This sequence comes from Neophocaena asiaeorientalis asiaeorientalis, assembly GCF_003031525.2. Classification (NCBI taxonomy): domain Eukaryota; kingdom Metazoa; phylum Chordata; class Mammalia; order Artiodactyla; family Phocoenidae; genus Neophocaena; species Neophocaena asiaeorientalis. The sequence continues at coordinate 2,555,186 of NW_020173674.1, read as the reverse complement.
CACTGGACAGAGACAAGCCCGTGTCCGCAGCCCCGGGCGTCGGCCCCTCCTGCCACCTGGCTGGGTGGACACCTGCCCCGGGGAAGGCTGACCACTGGCTGACAAGGCACCTGACAGATGCCCCCTTTCTGAACAACAAGCCTTAGTCGGGGGAGACCAGAGAGAAGGCTCAGGAGACCCTCTGCCACCCCGGCTCCTGAACGTGTGTGGACCTCGCCCTTCTTGATGCCCGGTGATCCTGCTTCTCCTGGAATTCCAGAAGGATCTATTTCTATTTTAAATTCGCCTTGGCCCCCGCTCCACTGAATGGGTTTTTCACCCCTCCAGTGAGACACGCCCTCTGTATGCTTCCGCAGCCTGGATCTCTCTTCTGCCACGTGGAACACAAGGTGGGAACCTTCTCTCTGAGCCCCCCCACCAGTATCCCTTCCACTGGAAGCCTTTCTTGGATATTTGGGGAGTTTGGGGAGCAGGGTCAACGCTTTTCGTCTCTATCCTGAGCGTTCAGCACGGGACCCACTACAAGCTGCTTGCTGGATGACGGGGTGAACAGAGGCAAGAAAGAGACCCAGGGAAGGGAGGCCGCTCCTTTAGTCACAGCCTGCGGCTTGTTCTGGGGGCTGAGACATGGGGACTGGATAGAGAGCCGCTGGAGGCCTTCTGCTGCCGGGTGGCTTCATCGCCGGAGAGCCAGCCTGGGTTCACGGTGCTGGCGGTGACGATGTCAAGACAGCAAGGGCTACCAGCTCCGGGAAGGGGCACGGGGCTCCTCCTTAAGAAAATAAAGCCTTACAAACCCTGCCAGCTGCATGGCAGGGGACCTTCTGACTTCGGCCCCTGGTAGAAAGGGGCTTTTCGGTGACTGAGAAAATGACGGAGGGAGTGGCTAATACATCCCCGGGAGGAGACCTGTTCTAAAGCCGGGTATTTGGAAAAGATTATCCAAGTCTAAATCCCAACGCAAAATTCTGTCCCAAATACACTGACAAGAAAAAAGTTTTTATTTATTTTTATCTATTTATCCAGAAGCCCTGAGATTGGGTCCCAGACGTCTTCTGCATTAAAGAATCATCTTTAAGTACAAACTAGATTAAAGAAAAGTGGAATTTACTGGCTTCGCAAACCATGAGTCCGTGATCGAATCCAGGCTTGGTTGGTTAAAGCCGTGCTGCGAGGAATCAGAATCTCTTTCTCCTTTTCCCTTTCTTTTTCTTTCTCTGTCTCTCTCCCTCCCTCTCTTTCTCCCCTCCCCACTCCTGGGGGTTCTCCTGCAACGGCTTAGTTCTCATGCAGGTTCCCCATTGTGTAAGCTTGAGAGTTGCCAGCAGCTTCAGACTTCTGTCTAAGCGGGTAGCTCCCTCACAGGAGCTGCTACCCAACAGCCAGCATCTTGGAGTTGAGCCTCACTGGCCTGGCTTGGGTGACATCCCCCTGGGACTGGTCAGCCAGGCTCTGGACACATGCCTGCACCTGCATGAGAGGGTGGTTATAGACCTCATCCAAACCAACACCAAAGGAAGATCCAGAAGGGAGAAAGAGCGCTGAACCATAAAGGTATCACTCCTGACATGCTGTGCCCCGGATCCTGGCGCCCTCGACCTGCCAGGGCCACGTCCTAGGGCGCTGGGAAGTGGCTCTCTGAGGGGCACCTGAGACTCAGGTGCAGCTGGGCCCGCGGCCTGGGTGTGCTGCTGGCTGCTGTGAAAGGGGACTGCTCTGGACACCCCAAGGGCTTGTTGGGGCAGTTCTTGGTATTTTGTGTATATTCTCTTCCAAATGAACCTTGAATCTTCTCGTCAAATTCCACTCCGATCTCATTGGGGTGCGATTAGGGTTGCACTGAATTTCTAGGTGAACGGGGGAGAACTGACATTCTATATATTGTTTCTCATCCTTAAGCATGTTATTTTCTCCCTTTATCTGAGTCTTCTTTAGCAAGTCAGTAGAGGTTTATGGTTTTCTTAATGTTAAGTCTTGTACATTTCTTGTTAGTTTACTTTTCTTCTCTAGGTATTTTATAGCATTTGTTGCCTTTTCCCAATTTTATTTTCTAATTGGTTATCGTAGATTGCGTCATGTATAGGTATTTTGGCTCCCAAGTGATAAAGAAAAACTCAATTCAAACATTTATAACAAAAAAGGAGTGTGTGATTTATTATCTTATTAAAATGAAAAATCGAGGTCTGGCTAGCTTCAGGTCTCAAAGGATGAAAGCCCAGTTTATTCCTTCTCCCCCAACGTGCATGCTTCACATATACATCAGTTAAAACGTGGTGATCATCAAAGATGAGTGAATAAACAAAAGGTGGTCCAGCCACACAATGGGATATCATTCAGCAATAAAAAGGCATGAATTACTGACACACGCTCCAACACGAATGTACCTTGAAAACACACAAAAGACCACGCATTGTGTGTTTCCGTTTTTATGAAATGTCCTGAATAAGGAAATCCACAGGGACAGAAGGTAGATGAGTGGCTGCCAGGGGCTGGGGGAGGGGAGGAAGGGGAAGGACTGCTAAGGGATACAGGGTTTCCTTTAGGGCTGATGAAAATGCTCTAAACTTAGATTGCAGTGATGGTTGCACGAGTCTGAAAATTTACTAAAAACATTGAATTACCTACTGTAAGTGGATGAATTTTTATGCTATGTGGATTATACGTCAAAGATTTTTTCAAAGTGTGAGCAAAACGTAGACATTCTCAGATAGGCATGAGTTTACCACCAGCATACCCTCGCTAAGAGGACTTCCAAAGGAACAAACAAAGTCATATTAAAACCCAAGACAGAAATAAAATATAGGAGGAGAGACTGGAACACAGGTGTTCTACAATCTCTCCATAGGTAGCGGTAGGAATGAATTCATCCCCAACTTGTAAGTTTAGCAAGCCTGTAAAGATTTTATGGTAACCACAAAAGAAAAGAAAGAACATACATACTCCCACATCAGTTGGGGAATGAAGAAAATTAAGTCAGTTCAATAGAACTGTAAATGTGAAAAGTGTAAAAAGAAAAGAAAAGCATCCAAAAAACAGTATAAAAATAAACATATCCAGCCCCACGAGTAACGTAAGTGGATTGATTCACGTCGTCAACGGCAGCTGTCGCTCTACAAGGGCAAAGTTGAGTAGTTGTGACAGACACCGTGTAGTGAAAATATTTACTATCTGGCCCTTTGCAGAAAGTTTCCTAGAATAGTTTGACTCTTTAAGCTATGTGCATATATAACTTTATACAAATAGAAAGTAAACCTCTTGAGCTGTAGATTTCCATTTTTACTTTAAAAGATTCAACACAGATTTTTAAGATAGAGCATCTTAAAGTCTCCTATGTATAATTCATTGCTTTTAACCATCACATAGAATTAGAGGATTTGTATGGACCGAGCGTTATGTATTGATTCCCCTTGTCTGTCCCCATGTCCACCTGCAGTGCTCAAGGCTCCTTTGTCACGAGCAACACTGCAGGGAGTTTGGAAGGAATGTCC
>NW_020173674.1:2518415-2551626 GCF_003031525.2 Neophocaena asiaeorientalis asiaeorientalis | reverse complement strand
AGCTTATGCGAAGATCATGGTTGTGCCTGGGCTCCAGGGCGCCCCTCCCCACGAGCTTCCTCTGTACGTGGTACCTGGCTACTTAGCAGGTGTCAAGCAGTATCTCACTCCCATCTTTGTTTTTCTTATTCGGCAGGCGGACTCTCAACCACTGCGCCACCAGGGAAGCCCTGTAGAATTTCTAATTCCACCAAATCCAAAGAAATCCATCAGTGAGTTGGAGCATTGATCCATAATTTTATCATCTACTTGGATTGTTCTCTGCTGGGCATCGCCAGTCACTGTAGTTTGCCCACTTTCTATAAGTTTTCTTTATTTTTTGTCCATTTCTTTCATTCACTCACTCATTTGTTCAACAGATACGTGTTGAACAACCATGGTGGACCAACGTGCCGGGATTCAGCTGTGAGCAAACACACACAGGACCTGCTTTCGAGGGCCTGGCATCCCAGCTGGAGGGCAGACGATTCACAGAAGCAAAGGAAAACTCTGCAGAGAGATCAGAGCCGTGAAAAGCACACAGAGCAGGACACAGACAGAGTGGTGTGGGCGGGACTGTAGGTCTGGGAAGTCTCTCTGCTAAAGAGTTTCCCCAAAGACCTGAACACAGTGAGGGAGTGAGTCATGCAAGGAGCTCTCTGGGGCCACTGTGTCTGGGCAGCAGAAGCCCTGTGGTGGGAGTGGGTCTGAGCAGAGCAGCCCGCAGGCAGGTGTGACCAGAGTGGGTGAGTGACGGGAAGCATCGGGGGGGGGGACGTCACAGAGTTGGCAGCAGGGCGGGTCACACAGGCAGAGACTCAGGTAAAGCCTGTACATTTCCTTCTGGGATGAGCGCCCATTGGGAGTTTTCAAAATTTTTACTATGGTAAAATATACATAACGTAAAATTGACCATTTTTAAGTGGATAGCTCAGTGGCATTAGGTACATTCATAGTGTTGTACGACCATCACCACCGTCCATCTCCAGAGCTTTTTTTCTCATCTTGCAAAACTGAAATTCAGTTCCCCATTAAACAAATCTCCCCGTCCGCTCCCGCAGCCGCTGGCCCCCACCACCCTACTGTCTGTCTCTATGAATATGGCTCCTCTAGGGACCTCCTACGAGTGGAATCAGACAGCATTCGTCCTTTCTGTGACTTTTTTTCACTCAGCCTCACGTCCTCAGGTTTTATCCATGTTGCAGCATTTGTCAGGATTTCCTTCCTTTTTATGGCTGAATAATACCCATTTATGGATGGACCACATTTTGTGTAACTACGCATTTATCAATGCACACGGGGAGTGTTTCCACCTTTTGGCTGTTGGGAATAATGTTGCTATGAATATTGCTGTACACATATGGTTTAGGTCCCTACTTTCAATTCTTTGGGGTATATATTCAGAAGTGGAATTGCTGGATCACACGGTAATTCTACGTTAAGATTTTGGAGGAACCTCTAAACTGTTCTCCATAGTAGCTGTACCATTTTACGTTCCCACCAGCAATGCACACGGTTCTAATTTTCCACATCCTCGACAACATTTGTTGTCTGTTTTCCTGATTATAACCACCCAGCTGGCCGCGAAGCGGTGGCTCATTGCGCTTGCACGGAGGGTTCTACGCAGAGGGATGCTGTGACCTCATCTGTGTGTTTCAAAGATCACTCTGGCTGTTGGGCAGAAGCAGGAACTTCAGGCAGGAGGCTGCTGGAAATTCCAGGAGAGAGGGGACAGTGACAAAGCCTCAGGGAAAGGAGGAGCACAGTGAGAAATGATTGGATTCTGTATAGCGTTTGGAGGTAGAATCATTAAGATTTGCTATACTTTATGTGGGCCACGAAAGAGAAGAGACAAGAATTACTTTAAAGATTCTGAGTGGCGCCATTCCTTACTTGGACAGAACTGAAGGGTTTGACTGGGGCACGCTAATTCTGACGGAGTTCTCAGCACTTTCTAGGCACTATACCCTTTGCCTGATGTACTTGGAAGCTAAATGCACCTAAAAAGGTGAGGAGATTCATGACTTATATTTTCACTTTCCTTTGTAATTTCATGTTACGTGAGTCCCATTTATTGCTACTTTCCCCCGGGTTTCCCTTAAGTTAGTTAAAACAATTGTTGAAAGTTGAACGCAGATAGTACAAAATTCAGAATATTATAAAGGGGAATTCGTTTAGATTCCACCGTCCACTTACAAGTCATTAAAAGCGTTACTTAAAGGTTTACTGCCATAAAGGTATCCTGATCTATTCGTTCAACTACCATCATTCAAAGTGAAATTTGTCATCAAAATGGGGGATGTCCGGGTGGTCTTCAGCCTACAGATCAGGGTACAGGAACGCCCTGTCAGAGGCAGCGTGCCGGGTGAATAGCTAACGGAAAGGTAACGGCAAGCAACTTTCGCTCCTATTTCCAAATTTATGGAAAGAATGATACTTGTTTTCAGGTCAGGAAAAAAACAGGAACATCTGATAACTGAAACAAACAAACCACCGTTCGCAATGGCATTCCACCAAGAGGGAGATGATTTTCACAGGTAGCAGAGGCTGCTAGAACGGTCCCCTTCCAGGGCCTGCGTTAGCTGGGCAGGTGCAGGGCTTAGGGCAGGCTGCGTGGCCATTATTTCATGCTGAGGACAGTAAACAGAATCTCACAGGTTCAGGCTGGGTCTGGATGGCGCAGTGGCCTGTTATCCTCACACCACAAGCATGCACATCGAAGCTTATCCTTTCCCAGCAATACCCGGAGTTCAATCATGTCCATATCATCCACAGATTCACTTTCTTCCTCATTCTCACCTCTAACCCCACTCCACCCCCCATGTTGAGATCCTCTGAGAATTTTTGGTTCCACATTGCTTTGCTTTTTAAAAATTCCATATAAACAATTATTTAGATGTAACTCCCACTTTAGTCTTCCTTAATCGCCACTGTTCCTTTCTTAGCTTGTTTCTTTATTCGTCTCATAGATAATCTTTGATTTTTTTTTTAGAGAGAGAGGGCAGGTGGGTGGTAAGTTTTCTGAGTCTTTGCCGGTGGCCAAATGACTTTCTTCCCAACATTCCAACCCCAGTCGGGGGAGGTATGAGATTTCCAGTTCAAGAGCATCCTTTCTCTCCTCCTCGTGGTTTTGTCCTCTTATCTTGTAGCAGCAGCTTTGCAGGTAAGAATTCTGATGCAGATCAAAGCCTCTTTATTTTAGAGTAAGGTTGAAAGATTTAGCAAATAAGAACACATGCCATCTTTGGGACGTGCTTATAACATAAAGTTATTTGTTGCATTTCTGAAATTCAAGTTCCTTGGGCAGCCTGGATTTTTCGGTAACCTTACTTTATAGTTTACCTGGTTTCTGTTGTTTTCTCCTACTGCCTCTAGAATTTGCTCTTACTTTCGACACTGTGGGATTTCCCCAGGCAGCATCTGCCGAGGGGATGCCCCGTTGCGCTGTTGGGCCCTCCACGGTCCTTCACATGGTGAACTTGGGCCTCCAGGGTGGGAACTCCTTCTTAGATGCTCGTGCTTTCTCCCCTTATTCTCTGCTCTCACCCTCTGGTGTCCCAACTAGGAGTTCTCTACAGATTTAAACTCCCCGTCCCTGTTGAAATGACCTCGCTCAAACTCATAAATGTCTCTCAGCTTCAGCTCCGGCATCACGAAGTCGGCTTGAATAGGCCAATCTCACGGCAACGTGATGAGGAATAAATCCGTGAAGGACATAATGCCCCCTGCATGAATGTGCCCTAACTGTGGGCTCGTGAACCAGAGCATCTGCGCTGTTTATCCCACGGTGGAGGCCAGGTCCGTGGCAGGGTGGTACTTCCCAGCCCCCGTGGTGGTTTGGGGGCCACGTGACTTGTTCTGGACAATTACTTGAGCAGATGTGCCATGTGTCCCTTTGCTGCCAGTGAAAGGCCCTCCAGGGCACCCTTATGTGCACCCACAATGCGTGACAATGTTCTAGATGGTGTCAGCTCTGTCGGCCAGATTCTGGCGTGAGGGTAAAGCAGGACAGAGCCCCTGTGACCTTCAATGGACATGTAGCACGGGTGAGAAATATGCTTTTGTTTTATGACACTGAGACTTGGGGAATGTTTGTTACTGAAGCATAGCTTAGCCACGCCGAAATAATACACAGGGGTCGCCAGAAATTCCCTCCCCTCGTGACTGTGCTTTGACATAGCGAGGGCCTTGCGAGCATTTCCCAAGATGCTGTCTGTCCTTTCTTAACCCTTCTTGTCGAAGTCTGGTGGGGGGAGGGCCACCTTCATGTCTGAGCTGGTTCTGAGCTCTGGTCAGTTCAGCCAAGCTGAGGCTCAGCCTGGAGCTGGTGCTCATGAGACAGGCGATGGGGTCCGGACAGTCACAATCAGAGGGTTATCCTCCTGACGATGGAGGAACCGACGTCCGTATACACTCCTCGCTGGTGACCCACACGTCCTTGAAGGTGGAGAGCGAGCACAGGTTGGAGCCACCTACCCATGAGCCATATAGGGAATATGGCTAAATACAGGGCCGGCACGCTGGAGGTCTCAAACAAGATCTGCGGGAAAGCGTGGGACACTCAGGGGGCGGGTTTCCCTTAATTCCATGAGCACGTGAGGCTGACTGGCCCGAAGCACTGGGCTCCCCCTGAGGGATCCAGACAACAGGGTCAGGAATGCCAGCCCTGCCCTGACGAGCTCTGCAACACTGTTTCCCTGTCTGTAAAATGGGCTCGCATTCTTCCCAGGTAGTAACGGGACATCACCTTATGGACCGTCTCAGGACTGATCACAGGGCATCACGTCATCTTATGAACCACCGTTTTTTCACAGTGGGGATGCGGCTGAATTCCCAGTGCCTCTGTGAAGCCGTTACCGGTCCCTCCACCGAGTACATCCTTCTTTCTGTTCTCTGAGGGCAGGCAGATGTTACAGAAATTCTCACACTTGGGAGATTTGTTTTATTAAAATGGAACAGTGAAAGCTAACAGTCATTGTGTGTTAACTGCATGCCAGACACTTAGTCCAGACGTGGCTTGGTCAAGAAATCTCTCCTGGGTGCTGACTGTATACAAGGTGGAAGGAGTGAACAGGGTAGGCACAGCCTTGCGTTTACAGCCCGAGGTGATCCCCCGGGGGTATGTGATATTGGAGCCCCCCCTTGTCCACAGGAGGGACCAGTGGACAAGACTGCGAGGAAGCAGGTAGCAAAAGAGGGATGTGAACACGGATGCTGAACGCGACAGGGCACTGCCTCTGTGAACCTGGCTGGGTGAACAAATGATTCTCCTGCAAGATGGTGACACGGGTCCATAGGACTACAGGTTCTTTTGATGGCAGAACCCAACACGGTGTCACTCAGACAGATGGAAGGCAGATTTTGTTACGTACAGCTCCAAAGCAGGGACAGTTGCCAGGCTGGGCCACGGGGGTGCGGCACCCAAGGACGGGGTTACAGTGAGCTGGAGCTGCGGGGGGCAGCTCACGGGTGGCCAGCGGGGCGCTCTGCTAGGTTGCACGGGTTTCTTGGATTGGCTTGTTTGAATAATTTCATGGCCCCTGTGCAGGGGCAGTGACATTAGGGACTCGGGGCAGTCCCTAATGGTCTGGTACCCGGTTCTGAAGTGATTAGGGCCGGTGCATCGTGGACCTGGGGTGTGTGACAGGACCTTAACGGGAGCGGTTGAGGTGCAGACTTAACCAGCTGCCTAAGAGGGAAATTAACCGGCCTCTCGCAGAGATCTCTTAACCGGGTCAAGACCGCACTTTTTTTTTTGATTGGGGTACAGTTTTTTACAATGTTGTGTTAGTGTCTACTGTACAGTGAAGTGGAGTTCCCTGTGCTATACAGCAGTTTCTCATTAGTTATCTATTTTATATGTATTAGTTAGCGTATATATGTCAGTCCCAATCTCCCAATTCATACCACCACCCCCCTTTCCCTCCTTAGTGTCTACACATTTGTTCTCTATGTCTGTGTCTCTATTTCTGCCTTGCAAGCAGGTTCATCTGTACCATTTTTCTAGACTCCACAAATATGTGTTAATATACAATATTTGTTTTTCTCGTTCTGACTTACTTCACTCTGCATGACAGCCTCTAGGTCCATCCACATCTCTACTAAAACACAGTATTACACACGGCCAAGATACGCCACCAAGCTCATTACTCACCAAGCGTGCTGCCCACTCAGTGCGTTATTGCAGAGCAGGGTCTGGGGGGATTGAGGATTTACCCAAGAGAAGTGAAAACACATGTCCATACAAAGACTAGCCTGTAAGTCTGTGCTGTTCCTGGATGCCCCCCACATTGGAACCTGGTGGATCCTGGAATTTAAATCCTGGAATTTGGATCCTGATGGAGGAGGGAGGGCATCTTTTATGCTCCAACTAGAGACCGCTCCCCCTAAAAACACAAAGACATAAACCAACCTCCGCTCCCCCTGGCCTGGCATGAGGCCAGAGGTCACAGAGCTTGGAAGGGTCTTCAGGGTTCCTGTGGTCAAACTCCCACTTTATAGATGAGAAAACTGAGGCCAGGGGACAAGAACCAGCATTTACTGAGTGCTCGATCGGCGCTAAGCACTGGGACAAGCACTTTACAGCGTTAACTCATTTCATTTCAACAGCGACCCCAGGGCCGATACCGTTAGCAACCTTCTGAGGAGGAAACCAGGACACTGAGAGGGCCAGTCAGCCGCCTGAGGTCACACACGTTGGTGCAGCCAGAGGTCTTAAGGCCAGGCTGGGCCCTTCCTTGTACGCTGGGCTGCTCCCCCGTTGGCTTCTCTTCTGGGACACGGCCCCCAGAAATCCTCTTCAGATACAGATTCATTCCAGGAGAAAAATCAACCCTGCACTTCTCAGCCTGTCCCAGTCTCGGGGAGGAGCCCTGGACATGGGCTACTGGACAGAGGGACGTAGGCAGGGAAGCGACCCTGCTGGGAGGGGCCTGCACGATGGGGAGCTCGTGGTGGCGCCCACAGATGCGGGGAAGCCCATTTGTCCACAGTGAGGTGGCATTCCTTGTGCCCCGGTGCGGTGCGGACCCCCATCGCCTGCTGTTTCAGAAGCCTGTGGGAGCTTCCGCCCTTTGGCACCTCTCTCTGTCCTGGGCTGTATTCACAGACTCCCCCCGAGGTGACCCACCGGGATCTGCCCATGGAGGTGCAGAAGGAGAGCCGGGGGATGCGGGAGAGGGTGCTGGAGACTTGAGGGCCCCTCTCCCTACCTGCTGAGCCTTCCCAATGCAGGTATCCCCCTGCTGCTCCTTCAGCCCTGGGAGTGGAGGCGAGGGGACGGCTCCCTGTCACCACCCGGGGGCTCTGCAACCCTCTCGTGCTGCTTTTCTAAGACTCATACTCACCTTGGTACACAATCTCTTTAATAAACCCTCACCAACATTACCTGACGTGAGTGTGCTTTGGTTTCCTGCTGGGATCCTGATACGATTAGAGGGTAAATTTGGAGACAGTCAGGACAGAAAGGCAGGCAGTGGGCTCGGGAAGGGTGGGGAAGTGCCCAAGACAGGCTGTGTGGCCAGCAGTGCAGTTTGTGTGAGGGTGCCTTAATGTGTCTACTTGCCTGGGCCACGGAAGGGCCAGACATCGGGTCAAACATGACTCTGGGTCTGTCTGTGAGATTGACATTTCGGCCCATAGACTGAGTGAAGCAGGTTGCCCTCCCCAAAGTGGGTGGGCCTCATCTAATCAGTTGAAGTTCTGGCTAGAACAAAAGGCATGACCTTCCCCTGAATAAGAGGGAATATCCTCCTGTCTGGGGACCTTTGAACTGGGACGTCGGTTTTTCCTGCTTTTGGACTGGAACGTATACCATCCGCTCTCCTGGGGTCCACCCTGCCGACTACAGACCCTGGGATTTGCTGGCCTCCATAATCACATGAGCCAATTCCTTATAATAAACCTCCTTCTATATGTGTATCTCCTACGGGTGCTGTTATTCTGGGGGATCCCGAATAAGACAGTCTGGAGTGGCACATTCCCTCGGGTGAGAGACAGTTCTGTCTCTGTCTTCTCTCTCCAGCTCACAGGAGCCCCAGTGGGCAACTGGCATTCTCGGAGCTGGTATCTGATGCGGCAAGGCTGCAGGCCTGTGCCAGGTCCACATGGCGCCCGGCGGGGCCCACTTCCGTGACCGACCTGCCCACATGCAGGGGAGATTCACCGGCTCCCCTGAGTGCCGTGTTACACGAGGTGGCATAAGGTAACGCATCCTGAGCTGTGCTGCACGGTGCTCTGCTTCTGGGCCATGGCACGAGCCTCCTCTGTGTGCAGGTGGTGCATGGGCCACTGGGCATGCCCGCTGGGTCACCGCTCACGGCAGGAGGCACCGCTGGGCTCCAGGGAGTCGGGGCCAGGTGGTGGGACCTGGCTGCTTGCTTAATTGGCTCACCTCAGTCCTCAATAAGGCAGCCCCTGTGGTCCCCACCTCACCTGGACCCCGCTCCAGCCTGAGGGGTACTCTGCCACCTGTACTGGGGGTGCACCCCCCTTTCCCCAGCAGCCTTGATGGGCTCCACCACTCAGTTCAATCTGGGGCAATCCGACCAGCACACACCACCAACTCCTTGGGGTGCGGGGGTGTCAGGCCCTGCGTGAGGCCCAGAGATGGAGGAGGTCTGGGAGCTTTTAAGTCAGGGTTAGACCTGCAGGCAGGACACACCAGCATCAGTGTTGGGAATGGGGCTGTGCACTCAGACCCCAGGGTCTGGGCGGGTCCACAGGCCACTAGCTGGGTGACCTCAGCCAAGTTACTTCCACTCCCGGAAGCCTCAGTTTCCTCATCTGTGCAAAGGGGTTAATAATCGCCCCGCCCATAGAGTAGCCATAGGTCTAGATGAAATAATTCAGATTAAACACCTCGCCCGTACCAGACTGCTTGGCGAGCTCTGCAGAGGCAGCCGTCACTCTTGCCGCTAATGTCAAAGAGGATGGGTCTCAGCTGGTATCTCAGTCTCTCCGCAGGGAGCCCGAGGCTGGGGGGAGGCCCGAGCCGCCCGCCACGCAGCCTTCTCCCTGACCCCCTTGCCCACCACCTGGCCTCTTACCTGCAACCCTTTCTCTTTGCTGGACGTCGGGTTCAAGGGCGGCTCTGTCAGCATGAGAGGATGCTGCTCTGGGGCAACGTGCAGCACCTGGTAGAAGGAGTAGTGCCAGGTCTGAAGAGAGCGGGGGGCACGTGTTAGGAGGATTGAAATGGAAGTCGTCTGCTCAGGCTTCAGAGGCGATATTAGGCCTCGAACCGATTCGTGACCTTGCCTGGACTACGTGCCTGCTTGTGAGCTGCCGCCAGCAAGTCTGGCGGCACTTCAGGTAAAGAAGGGAGGGGCTCCCCTGGTGGCGCGATGGCTAAGAATCCACCTGCCAAGGCAGGGGACATGGGTTCGAGCCCTGGTCCGGGAAGATCCCACATGCCACAGAGCAACTAAGCCCGTGCGCCACAACTACTGAGCCTGCACTCGAGAGCCCGCAAGCCACAACTACTGAGCCCATGTGCTGCAACTACTGAAGCCCACACGCCTAGAGCCTGTGCTCTGCAACAAGAGAAGCCACCGCAATGAGAAGCCCGTGCACTGCAACGAAGACCCAACGCAGCCAAAAATAAATAAATAAATAAAATTAATTTTTAAAACTTAAAAAGAAAAAGAAGGGAGTGGATCATGGAATTTCTTGAGCCTCATGGACCTGGTCATTTCCTGGGGGTCTAGAAATCCGCATGATACACAAAATGAGATAAACAGCCCTGCTGAAGAAACCGAGAGCTGCATATTTGCATGCAAATTGATGATATCAGTTAGCGGCCTGGTATTATAAGCGACAGTCCCCTAAACTGCAATTTGAAGTGTCACCCGTGGGGTGGACGCACCGCCCGGGACCTTTCCCAGCTGGGACTCCAGATCGCCGTTTTCAGGACTTCCCAGCGCTGAGTCTGGGTGTAGGTGTCGGCCCAATCTGGCGATGTACGTGCTTTTACTTTTCTATCCCTTTTCATTTCTATTTCTTCCTTTCTAATGATTTTCTATTAAAGTTAAATTGAAATTGTCTATTTGTGTGACGAGTGGTGTCTTTTTGCTAACAAACCCTTCGAACCTAAAACAAAAGTAAAACTTTCGGCGAAACAGCACGTCAGGACATAAAATTTACCGCTGTCAGATTTTTTTCAACTGTACAGTTCAGTGGCGTTAAGTATGTCCACATTGTTGTTCAACCGTCACCACCATCCATCTCCAGAGACTTCCCATCTTCCCAGACGGACACTCCGTCCCCATTAAACACTAATTCTCCAACCCGCTCCCAGCCGCTGGCCCCCACTAGCCCACTTTCTGTCTCTAAGAATTTGATGCCCCTAGGTCCTCACGTAAGGTGGAATGATACATTGTTTGTCCCTTTGTGACTGCCCTGTTTCACTTAGCACCATGTCCTCAGGGTTCGTCCACATTGTAGCCTATGTCAGAATCTCCTTCCCTTTTAAGACAATGATATTCCATTTTATGGACGGGCAACATTGCGCCCATCCAGTCATCTGTGGAAGGACACTTGGGTCACTTTACCTTTTAGCTCTTGTGAATCGTGTTGCTATGAACGTGAGTGTACAAACATCTCTTCCTGTCCTTGCGTCCAGTTCTTTGGGGATTCACTCAGAAGGAGGATTGCTGGACCATACAGCGATTCTAGCTTAATTTTTGAGGACCCACCATACTGTTCTCCATAGAGGCTGCACCGTTTTACATTCCCACCAGCAGTGTTTCAGAGGCTCAGTTTTCTAATCCCTCCTTCTCACCAACATTTGTTATTTTCTTGGGGTGGGGCGTGGGCGTCGTTTGTTGGTTGGTTTTCTAAGTAACAGCCATCCTAATAGGTGTGGAGTGGATTTAGGATTTTTTATCCATCGTCAGCTTTAATCCTCACAACAGCGCTATGTGATAGGAAAAGTTATACCCCTTTCTTACAGATTAGGAAACTGAGGACCAGAGAGCCAAGTTACTGGTCCAAAATGACGCAGATCATAAATGGTGGAGGCAAAATTCAGGCCCAGGTCTCTGACTCTAGAATCGATGAGGTTACTACCGTTGCGTTGTGTCTCCAGGGACCCAGAGCCAGGAAGTGCCGGGAGAGCCCTGGATGCTGGCGGTACATCCCTTCCTAGGTGCCAGGCAGCGGGGCTGCCATTCGGCATCGATGGGGGCCCTGGGAGCGGGTCCCACCCAACAGAAGCTGCAGCCTACCTTTTCCATGTTGTCCCAGTTGGTGATGGCTGCCCGAGAGATGGGATATTTCAGGTTGAGTTTCCCTCGATTTTTCTGAACTTCATTTCCGATGAACCAGTCTTCTTCTTCCATTCCCACCAACAGCTTCTGAAAGACATAGGCCAGGCCAGATCTGCCCTCAGGAGCAACTCGCCTCACTGGGCTCTCGCGTGTCAGTGCACAGTGAACGGCGGGGAACACCAACATGCCACTGGGGATGGCTCTGGGTCACAGCACCACCATCGATGGCCTTCTCAGACCCATGCACTGTGTCAGAATGCCACTAAGGGGTTTCAGCAAATGACCTGCAGGGAACAAGCGCACCCGAGGAACCCCTGCTGGGACACGCTGTTGCCCACTTTGTAGGTGAGGACACTAAGGCCACAAAGAGAGAGGCGGGGGAGGAAAGAACCATGGGGTGAGGGACACACTGGCTTCTACATTTGCTTTGGAAAATGAGTGGGGGAAAGCGTGCGATTTAAGTTAATTTCTGTTATTTTTTAGGAAGATAAATCTATCTACTTTCATGCGGATTAAACCATTCGTTCTATCATTCGGAAACGATCTGAGAGTCGGCTGTGTGTTAATCTGGGTCCACCAAGAACCAGACACCAAGAGATGAAAGGTACGAGGATTTTATTAGGGAGCACGCCAGACAAGGCGAGAAGAGACACTGGGCCGTTGTGCAGGTTTGAGGCTGGGTGCAGGACGGAGGGCTGGGTGGGTGCTCTGGAGCACCGCGCCTGCGGCAGTGAAGAAGCAGCAGGGTCATCCTGGTTTGACATGGACGGTGCTCAGGTCTGCCGACCGCTCTGGTTACAGTGGGCTGGGTGACTCCGAGCTGAGCCTCGTCCCGCCTCTCCGTGGCTGCAGGTCCCCCACGAGGGGTCTCACTCCCAACCTGCTGCTACACCGAAGTGCCCAGGAGGAGTCATGGCGCTTGGATGGAAATGAGTCCACGCAGAGCATCCTGTTACGTGCCGACCCCTCTTGGAGACAGACACTTCCTTCCTGCTACCCAGGGGCTTGCCCGAAGTCTGGGAGGATGCAGGCGAGATGTCTCACGCAAAACAAAGACAGACAGCCCAGTCGGCTGCGGTCCTGATAGACGGTTTGCTGCCAGATCATTCGTCTTGGTCACACGTTGCTATTTCGGTGAGGAACTTGGGGGTTTTTTGCTGTGATCTTATGCTTCCCCAGGTACGTAACCTACTTTATATACACTCCGTTTCCTATTGTACCTCTTTGTAGCGATAACAAGTCTTTTTTCCTCCCCCGTGGCTGTGGAATATTTTCCATGGGGCAACGTTAAGTTGTTATTTGGAATTTTTTGGTTTTTTTTTTTTTTTTTTTTTACTTTTTGTAGTATTTAGTTTGTTTTTTTTTTTTTACATTATTTTTTAATATTCCAAACCATAATGGAAAAGAATGCAACTTTAAGTTTTGACCTTGCAGGACAAATTATTATACGTGTCGGGGCAAGAGATGCCACACCAGGGATTTCAAACAGAGGGATTGACTACAGGGAGGTGGTCACACAGCATTGGGGGTTCGAAAGCACAAACAGGGCAGAGAGTAGAACCACCCGACACTGCTTGGCTGCAGGAAGAACCGGGCAGTGGGTTTGCAGAACAAGGGCTCAGAGGAGGCCCCACAGGGCTGGGAGGGGTTCTGCTCTGCCATTCTTTCATGGCCACTGGGCGCTGTGTGGATGGAGCCGGAGGATGCGGGAAATCGCTGTTGCTGGCGGGAGGCTGAACGGGAAGACTGTCCCCTCCCGCCGCCTTCTATCTGCAGAACCTCTCAGGGAGCGGTAGCTAGAGGAGTCCCAGCCCCGGCATGGGCACCACAGAGCAGAGCAGAGGCAGAAACCAGCTGCAGTGTGTTGACTGGTGGCCCCCAAGATAGGTCCATGGGCCGCCCCCAGAACCTATGTTGCTGCGACCTTATTTGGAAATAGGGTCTTTGCAGATGTGATTCATTTAGGGATCTGGAGATGAGATCATGCTGGATTTAGGGTGGGCCTGAGATCCAATGACAAGTGTCCTTATGAGAGAGAAGGGAGGGGAGATTTGGGACAGAGAAGGGAATAGGGGAGAGAGAAGCCCCGTGACGATGGAGACAGACCAGGCCCACGAATGCCTGCGCCCACCAGAAGCTGGTAGAGGCCAGGGAAGATCCTTCCCTGGACCCTCGGAGAGTGTGGCCCTGAAACCCCGCAGATGAAGAAGGTCGCCTGTCATACCAGTAAACAAAGGGTGTCGCGGCCATCAAGCCATCAGTCACTGCAGCCGCCCGACCGTGCACCCTGAGGGTGGCGAAGAGCAGGACCCTGGCCCGAGATAGCTGAGGTGCACATCAAAGGAATGATTCCAGTGAGCCTGGAGGCTTGCATCTTCCCATACCTAGAAAAGCGCTCAATTCGTTAATTTGAGATATGCATTTTTCCTTAATTAGCAATAATCTTTTGACATACCGACGACCTGGTTTTTGTTGCGAAACCCCTATATATCCTGGCTTCTCCCCTGCCTCTTCAGAGCAGTTCTTCAGAGCTGTCTGAGAGCCTGTCTTCCGGGCTCGAGTCCTCAGCAAGTCTGCCAAGTAAAACATAATTCTCAGCTTTTAGCCTGTGCGGGGTTTTTTTGTTTGTTTGTTTGTTTTTTTCAGTTGACGACACCTTGATTCTGGACTTGGGGCTCCAGAACCGGGAGAGTCTAAATGTCTGTTGTTTCACCACCAGGACAGCAGCCCTTGGTCACGGCCGCCCCAGGGCACTAACCCAGCAGCAGTTACAACAGGGGAAGTATAAGCCCCCCACTGCCTGCCCCCTGCCCCCCAATTTATTCTCACTCCCCCTCTCCAAACTACTGAGTAGTTAAACCCCTAAAAGTGGAGTGGGAGAGGTGGGAAGTAAATGCATTCTGTCCTGTTGGTGGGGAATTATTCAGAGAGAATTCGGTTTCTGAGAGAGCAGATAGCAGACGAGGCTCAGAGACCGAGAAACTTTGGGAGGAAGGATCGCGGGGCGGCCCCAGACTGGGTTCCTGCTTCTGCAGATGCAGTGGGGGATGTGCAGGGGCTTTCAGAACGTTCCGCTCCCCCTGCTGCAGTGGCTGGCAGCTGTCCCGGTGGATAAAGCTCAGTCTATAGCTGTGCGTCGGGAGGGGCTTGGTGGGGTGTCGAGGCCCCTCTCTCATTCAGCTCAGCCATGGTCAGTAGATGAAGGAAGGTTCTCCAGGCCTTTTCTTATCTCCAGCATTCACGCTGCTCCAGACTCCAGAGCCTACGGGACTGGAAGCCAGCGGCCACCGCTAGCAACAAAAGCTTCATCTGGGGAGTTTGGGCGGCCCTTCTGGGAAGTCTAACGGCTCAGTCTCCAAGGAAATTAACACACCCAACTGGTTCTCCTGGGTGTGTCTTGACCCATCCCCAGCCAAACACTGGCCTAAGGGTTGCTGAGAAATTGACATCAGTCAACCTTGAGTAAAGGGGACCGCCCTCCACCATGTGGGTGGGCCTCATCCAATCAACTGAAGGCTTATTAGAGAAAGGACGGAGGTCCCCCTCCGGTCCCCCAAGAGGAAGGAATTCTGCTCCCGGTTAGCCGTGGGACTCAAGACAGCAGCCCCACCTCCTCCCGGGGTCTCCAGCCTGCCGGCCCACACTGAGGATGTTGCAGTACGCGGGCCTCTCACTGCTGTGGCCTCTCCCGTTGCGGAGCACAGGCTCCGGACGCGCAGGCTCAGCGGCCATGGCTCATGGGCCCAGCTGCTCCGCGGCATGTGGGATCTTCCCGGACCGGGGCACGAACCCGCGTCCACTGCATCGGCAGGCGGACGCTGAACAACTGCGCCACCAGGGAAGCCCCCGCATTTAATTGATTACAGGAAATAGGCTTCATTCGGCCTCCATGACCTTCCCTGAATTCCAACAAGCAGGTTCAACCAGCTGTTAATTAGGGAAGGGCGTGGATGCAGAGACTAGGGAGAAGCAGTTAGGAGAAACAATAGCGCAGCCTGGGGGCAGGGTCCTGGTTCCCCATCAAGGGATACACACAACAATATCTTTGAGCTGTTCTGCAGATACTGAAGCCTCCTCCAGGTGGGAGAAGTTAACAGTCTGCTGCCCACAAGCACACAGACCCCAGACCAGCTGGAACCAGAAGGTGGATGATGCCGACTCCCGACTACCTCACCACCAACCAATCAGAAGAACGTCCGTGGGCTGACCACGCCCTCTTTGAACCATCGCGATAAAACTCCTCACGACCCCCTCCAGGGTGGGACACACAGCCTCGAGGGCATTAGCCCGCTGTGGCCTCCTTTGCCTGGACAAGCAATAAAATGAATCTTTTCTACTTCACCCCAAACTGTCTCTGAGAATCAATTCAGTGTCAGGGTACAGAGGCCGGATTAGGCTTCAATTTCTCGAGGTCACTGTAGTCGGCTGAGTGGTGTCCCCGGAAGATATGTCCACTTGAAACCCGTGAGTGTGACCTTATTTGGAAAAAGGCTCTTTTCAGATGTAATTAAGGTAAGGATCTCAAGATGAGATCACCCCGATTTCCCAGGAGGTCATGGTTAGAAACTTCCTACTGGCCAGAAACTGTGTTAATCATACATTCACCATCTTGTTTAACCTTCAGGCCAAATGTATGTATGTATATACTTTTGTTAACCCTGTTACGTGACAGAGAAATCTGTCACCACACATGCCGTGTGGTCCCACTTAGGTGAGGTCCTTAGAGGAGTTCGATCCATAGAGACAGAAAGTAGGTGGTGGGACCAGGGCTGGGGAAGGGAGATGGGGAGTGTTTCATGGGGACAGAGTGTCCATTTGGGAAGATGAAAATTTTCTGGAGGTGGGTGGGGGTGACGGTTGCACAACGAGGTGAATGTACCTAATGCCATTGAATTGTATGCTTAAAAAAATTTCAAGTGGTAACTTTCATGTTATATATATTTTTTATCACAATAAAAAACCCTGAATTTCTAAATTCTCTTGAAGAACAAGAAAATCTGGCAATACTGGGCCTGCTTTCTTGCATGTCACTAGGCAGCAAAGATGCCCCTTCAGGCAGAGCATTGGCCTCAGTCCCCACCCATCCCTATTGTCCTCCTGTCGTGGAGGCTGAGTGTCAGTTTGTCACCTAGTACCAGTGGACTGATGTTCACCCTAAAGGTGGAGAACTCCTTCTACTCTCGGAAGTGGGAAAATCAAACAGTAAATAGATGGGCATGATTTATTTTTGACAACTGTCTGCTCTTCTATCATATGTAATTGGCCTGTTCTTTCTAAGTCTGTGGTTCTCAAAGTGTGGCCCCGGGCCAGCAGCCTCTGCATCCCCTGAGAAGTGGTGGGAAGTACAAACCCTGACCCTCTCCCCTAGACCCGCTGAAGCAGAAGCTCTGGGTGGGCCTGGCCCCCTGCCTTTTGCCAAGCCAAGCGCCCCGAGTCTGGTGCACGTTTACCACAGCCACCCTGCTCTACGGACTTGACGTGGCCAGCCTGTGTGGGGGAGGAGCCGCGGCCCCCAGGGAGGACACCCGGCACTCCCATCCTGACGGAGTTTCCCGAGGATGGTTGGGAACACAGCCAGGGGCGCTTCTGTCCCCGCAAAGCCCACCTTGCTGACGCCCAAGCCGCTGTCGCAGATGAGGGGCACATTCATTGTGCGCCATGTGACCTAGATGTGGCTGCAGGGAGAGACAGAAGATGCGGTTATTCGTGCCATTTGCAAGGCTCTCACCTGCGGGGTAGGTGAGGTGCCAGGTACGATCTTGGCTCCGCGCACCCAGAGCTGGGTACGCCTGGGGGGCGAGCCACCATCTGGCTGCTCTGGGCAGTTCGCTGGAGCGGCCAGGCTCTCAGATGACCACCTGCATGTGGCTGCATTGGGCTAAGGCTTTTTCTCCTACCTGGTGTGGCCCGTGACTTGCTTCACTGGGGTCCCCTGAAGCAGCCCCTTCACCACTCACCCAGCCAGGGGCTTTGGGCAGGGGGACCCTGGCAGGCACCGTGGTCTTGGTGGTCTGCCTGCTGGTGTCATGGCCAGGCCCCCAAGCTCAGCACCCATACTGCCTCTCCTGGGAGACCTCTCCTGCCTCCCGGCCCAGGGTCGAAATGAATCCCCCCCTCCACTTGGCTTCTAGACAACATCTTCCACATTTTTACAAGTTTGGAAAACATGAGAAAGTATAAAGAAGGAAATCCCTATCTCCCAGAGTCCTACCGCCACCCTGTTCTATTTTGATATTTGTTTCAACTTTGCTTGTATACATGATTTAGAAAAATTAATTACCCTCAAAATAAATGAATCCATTTTCCCTTTCGAGTATTGCATTTTAACTAAACCTTTACTGCAACAAATGTTTTTTTCATTTTGAAAGTGATTTTAATTCTTTTCCAGATAAAGACAACATGTTCACTAGAGAAAACTATGGGGGGAAATAAAAGTCTTCCCAAATCCTACTAGTCATAGACAGCCTTTGTCAACAGTGGGCATCTACCCTTTCGACTCCTACATATAGCATAGGGGTCACTGGGGTCATTTTCTGTCTGGTGCCTTGTCAACAGCCATGTGCGGTACGATTCCCGGGGGCAGTGGTACGTGGTCTAGCTGTATGTTTATTGTATGCACGCATTGCATATGAAATAATATCATATATATTTCTGCACCTAAATGTCTGCAGCGCTGTTTACAATAGCCAAGACGTGGAAGCAACTTAAATGTCCATCAACAGATGAATGGATAAAGAAGATGTGAGATATATATATATATATACACACACACACACACACACACACACACACACACACACACACACACAATGGAATATTACTCAGCCATAAAAAAGAATGAAATAATGCCATTTGCAGCAACATGGATGGATCTGGAGCATATCATACTAAATGAGGTCAGACAGAAAGACAAATATCATATGCTAACTCATATATGGAATCTAAAAAAAAGATACAAATGAACTTATTTACAAAACAGAAACAGACCCACAGACTTAGAAAACAAACTTATGGTTACCAAAGGAGAAGTGGGGGGAGGGATAAAAAGGGAGTTTGGAACTGACATATACACACTAGTATATTTACGATAGATAACCAACAAGGACCTACTGTAGAGCACAGGGAACTCTGCTCAATATTCTGTAATAACCTAAATGGGAAATAAATTTTAAAAAGAATAGATACATGTATATGTATAGCTGAGTCACTTCGCTGTACACCTGAAACTAACACAACATTGTTAATCAACTACAATAGAAAATAAAACTTAAAAAATAAAATATTACATATATTTAAAATATCATCTATATCTCTAGCTATTATCTGCTCGTCCCTTTAACTGACCCCCATCGTGGCAGGTTTAGACCCAATCTTTCTGGTTTTTATAAATAACCTTGTGATGAGCTTCCTTATTCCTCTTGCTTTGTCCTGAACCCTGGACCAACTCTTGATCCTGTACGTCCTTAGAATGACCGGTGGGAAGACCAAGAATTTTGAAAGGCTCCATAAACATGTTGGCGAGTTGCCGTCCGGAAACATCGGCTGATTTGCTGCTGCCACATCGAGGCCCGTTCCACCCCGTCCACCACCACCTCCACCTGCCCCGGTCTCCCTGACGGGCCACGAGCTCCTCCAGGCAGAGTTCACGTCGGCCCCCAAGCACCTGTCGCTCCACCGGATGCCCAGCTACTGTTTGTTGATTTGCTTTGGAATTCCGGTCTGTCCTTTACGGAGGACTTTGGGCATTTTCGTGGGTGCCCTGTATGTCTGGTTGCTAGCTGCGTATCTTCATGTAGCTTCTTTTTTCTTTAATAAATTTATTTATTTTATTTATTTGGCTGCGTTGGGTCTTCGTTGCTGCATGAAGGCTTTCTGTAGTTGCGGCGAGCGTTCCTCCAGGCAGAGTTCACGTCGGCCCCCAAGCACCTGTCGCTCCACCGGATGCCCAGCTACTGTTTGTTGATTTGCTTTGGAATTCCAGTCTGTCCTTTACGGAGGACTTTGGGCATTTTCGTGGGTGCCCTGTATGTCTGGTTGCTAGCTGCGTATCTTCATGTAGCTTCTTTTTTCTTTAATAAATTTATTTATTTTATTTATTTGGCTGTGTTGGGTCTTCGTTGCTGCACGAAGGCTTTCTGTAGTTGCGGCGAGCGCGGGCTACTCTTTGTTGTGGAGTGTGGGCTTCTCACTGCGGTGGCTTCTCTTGTTGCGGAGCACGGGCTCTAGGCACGTGGGCTTCAGTAGCTGTGGCGCACGGGCTTAGTTGCTCCGCGGCATGTGGGATCTTCCCAGACCAGGGCTCGAACCTGTGGTCCCCCGCATTGGCAGGCGGATTCTTAACCACTGTGCCACCAGGGAAGCCCCTTTCCTTGGTTTTCTAAAAATCATCGGATGCTGCCTTCCATGTCCATTTACTTAGCAGAAGGAGGAAAATTAGGCCACGAGTAATTGCACAGCTCTTTCCAAGCCTGAACATTTTCATCTAGGTGTCTTGAGTGGAATATAACTGGTTCAGAGCAGGGAGGGGATTTGCCTCCAACGGGCTGACTCCCTGAGCTTGCTGGTCACTGGAAAGGAGGGCAGGGCCGCTGGGCCCAGAATGCAACAGTCCACGAAGGGGTGTTTTCCTGCTCTGCTCCAAATCCTTATGGAGCTGGAGCTGGGACTCCCTTGTAAGTCTGAATAGTCATATCAACACACAGAAACAGAAGTCTAAGGGAGGGTGTGATGGAAATTGGAAGGGAAACGTTCAGCTTACCCACAGGATGGACATGTGAAAGGAAGGGGAAGATTGAATTGCTCCCAAACTTCAGGAAATGTACTAAAAGCACATAGCTAGCACCAGTGAGAACTGGAGACAAGAAGGTCCAGAGATGTAAAAGGTGGAGCCCACCTGTAGCCCAGGTGGTGTCCCCTGTGTCGTTGCTTCTGATGAAGCCACTGGCATGTGACTGGCAGAGACGGCATCTCCTTGACCCAGTTAGTCTCCTCCAAGTTCTCCAAGAGCCTTTGCTTCTCTCTTTCCATCAAATCCCCCTTCTTGCGGTTTGGATGAAGCGGGCTCCAAGGACTCTGGCCCCAGATGTGATCGCGACACTTGTAAACAGCGCTGCTATGAACACTCATGTACAGGTTTTTATGTGGACATATATTTTAATTTCTCTCGGGTAATTGCTGGGTCATATGGTAGCTCTATGATTAAAATTCTTAAGGGACTGCCAGACTGCACCATTGTCATTTCTATTAGCATCGTTGGAGGGCTCCAGTTTCCGTGCATCCCTAACCACACATCTGTCATTGTCTGTCTTTTTTTACAGTCATCCTAGTGGGTGTGAAGTGACATTTTATTGTGGTTTTCATTTGTATTTCCCTGATGGTTAAGTATATTGATCATCTTTTCACGTGCACCTTTGTGTATCTCCCATTCACACACCTTCTTTGCATAAATCTCTCCTCAAATAGTCTGCCCAAACAAATTGCTCTGTTTGCCTTTATTTTTTAATTAATTTTATTGAAATACTGTTGATTTACAATGTCGTGTTAATTTCTGCTGTACAGCAAAGTGACTCAGTTATATATATATATATATATATATATAGAGAGAGAGAGAGAGAGAGAGAGAGAGACAGAGAGAGAGAGAGAGATAGGTATATAGATATACATACTTTTTCATATTCTTTTCCATTCGGGTTTATCACAGGATATTGAACATGGTTCCTCGTGCTATACAGTAGGACCTTGCTGTTTATCCATTCTAAATGAAATACCTTGCATCTGCTAGTCCCAAACTCCCAGTCCTTCCCTCCCCCACCCCTCCTCCCCCTTGGCAACCACAAGTCTGTTCTCTACGTCTGTGAGTCTGCTTCTGTTTCCTAGATAGGTTCATTTGTGTCATATTTTAGATTCCACATGTAAGTGATATCATATGGTATTTGTCTTTCTCTTTCTGACTTACTTCACTTAGTATGGTAATCTCCAGTTGCTGCAAAGGGCATTCTTTTTTGTGGCTGCGTAATATTCCATTGTGTATGTATTCCATTCCATCTTCTTTATTCATTCATCTGTCAGCGGACACCTAGGTTGCTCCCATGTCTTGTTTGCCTTTATTTTTGAGTTATGAGAGCTCATACATTCCAGACACTGGACCCTTGTCAGATGGAGGATTTGCCACCATTTTTTTTACATTGTTCAAAGCTTTTGATTAAGTACAATTCTCAAGGAAGGCCTGTCAATCTGGCCGAAAGTATTCACGTCCCCTGAGTACACAAATCGCATCCCTACCTCCGGTCCTCTCTTCCTCTCCTGTGAAACTCCCTACCTGCATCTCCTCCCCATCTTGAGATCCTTGAATCCAGAGCCCTATAGGTCTGCACTAGAACTGAACTGGGCTGCCTGGGGCCACCTGCCCTGCCTGAACATTGAGCTGTGACTGTAGCGTGCAAACATCGCAGGGTGACATTGTCACGCAGAGGGAGCGTGCCGCATATTCTCCTCCAAAGCAAGTTAGGTGGGCCCGTCAGCTCTGAACGGGTGAGTGTGTAGAACGAGGGTTCTCAGCTCTGGCATGATTGGCATTTTGGTCTGGATAATTCTTTGCTACGAGGGCCATTCTGGGCATCGTAGGGTGTTTAGCATCATCCTGGCTTCTACCCACTAGAGGCCAGTAGCATCTCCCACTTGTGACACCCAAAAATGTCTCCAGACACCACCAGATATTCCTGGGGAGAGGGAGGTGGACAAAATAGCTGTGGCTGAAAACCCCTGGTGGAGGGAAGGAGCTTCATGATGGAGACCTATGAAAGCAGGTGGGAAGACAATTCCAAGTTCTGAAGCAGTTAGAACCAGGTTTCCCAGGTCCCAGATTACCCAGATCACAACGGATCTGAGTGATTGCTTTACTCCCTTTTATGCAAAGCAATTTCCTCCAAACCAACTCCATCACAAGGAGGAATGCAAAAATCAGAATGACCGAGTTGTGTAGGTTATTCTCAGGACATTTTCTTGTTCTTTTCACTGTCAGATGCATCAATGCCCACCCCCGTCTACCAAGGATGGAAGAGAGGAGGTTCTTCCCACCTGTGACCTTGGTGTGCCTGACGGGTCTTGTGTCTGTGTGAGTGGTGCAGCTATGGAGGAGAGCATTAGTGTAAAGCCTCGTGTTTATAAACCATAAATGCTGTGACACCTGAGGAGCGGATGATTTAAAAACAAGGGTTTATCCTTATGATAGTTTGAGAAATTTGAATTTCCCAAATGGGAGAGGTTGGGATGAGTGAGAGAGAGAGAGTGTGTGTGTGTGTGTGTGTGTGTGTGTGTGTTTGTGAAGCGGATGTTGGAGTAGCATAGAATTGGAAGATAAATCTGTGGGCTAAAGTATTTGTAAAGAGATTTGTGAGCCCCAGGATGAATTAGATAGATGATAGATAGACATATATATAATCATTTCTAGCCTTTCATCTCTTACACCTCTCAAAGTTCAGACAACCATATCTCCATAGTCCATTTGTTAAAAAGAAATCCATCTCCAAAAGGGAATCCTCTTCCACTGTTGGTTGGAACGGAAATTGGTGCAGCCACTATGAAAAACAGTGTGGAGGTTCCTTAAAAAACTAAAATTAGAGTTGCCATGTGACCCAGCAATCCCACTCCTGGGCATACACCCAGAGAAAACCATAATTCAAAAAGACACATGCACTTCAATGTTCATTGAAGCATTATTTACAATAGCCAAGACATGGAAGCAACCCAAGTGTCCATCGACAGATGAATGGATAAAGAAGATGTGGTACATGTGTACAATGGAATATTACTCAGCCATAAAAAAGGAAGAAGTATTGCCATTTGCAGCAACATGGATGGACCTAGAGGTTATCATGCTAAGTGAAGTAAGACAGAGAAAGACAAATATTATATGCTATCACTTATATGTGGAATTTTAAAATAATACAAATGAATCAATATACAAAATAGAAACAGACTCACAGACATAGAAAACAAACTTATGGGAAAGGGACGGGGGTAGGGATAAATTAACAGTATGGGATTAACACATACAAACTACTAAAATAGATAAACAACAAGCGTTTACTGTATAGCAGAGGGAACTATATTCAACATTTTGTAATAACCTATAATGGAAAATTATATATATATAGGTATCTGAATTGCTTTGCTGTAGACCTGAAACTGACACAGTATTGTATATCAACTACACTTCAATTAAGAATAAATAAAACAAAGTAAAAAAATCCATCTCAAAATGGTCCTTGCCGGAGGAGAAATGATGTATCCTTCTGCTGCCTCTGCAAAATTCCTACAGTCTTGGTTCTCTTCTATAATAAAACCATTTAATGCCACGAACGTGTATGGAATACTGACTCGTGTGTTGCTTTAGCAAGTTCCGGGGTCTAAGTCGAGAAAGAGACTCCTTCCTCCCAGCCGCCCCCGCCCCCCACATTGAGCTGGACCATCCCTGATGCCTCAGAACGGGATTTGTTCTTCTCACAGGAAACACAGAGGATCCACAGAATGTGGCTACTGTTTGTTTTTCTTAAGAAAATTACCCAAACTCCATGCGGTGGTGTCCCCGTAAAGAGACTGCATTCAGCTGAAGGGGAGCAGGACAGGCAGGGTTTACACACTTCCTGTTACAGGTCCTTCCTTTAGTGGGAAAAGACCCTGGCTGGCTTTCAATGTTTTTAATAGACAATGGGGAGAAACATACCCCACATGATTTAAAGGGGTTGTGATTGGATGATCTCAAAGACACTACTGCGGGCTCTGAGTAAAACACTGGTTCTGTACTCAGGGAGTTCCCAGCTTACAGGAGAAACACATTTGTTTTCTAAAGTCACTTTAATCCAGTGTGATAAGGGCTGTAAACAGGAGGCAACATTACGAGTTGGCCTTGGGAAACTTGCACAGATTCCAGACAGGGGAGCAGAGAAGCAAAAGCCTGGCATCCAGGGTGGGTGGGGCAATCCTTGAAAGATGAAAGGACACTCCATATGGCCTTGGGTCTTCCGTTCCTTGTGTCCCCACTGCTGTCACAAGTGTGGGGCTTCACTTAGACATGAATGACAGCCACCACGTGGAGAGGACTTTCTCGTGCTAGACACGGTTCTAAGTTAACTCATTTAAGCCTCCCAGCAATGGTGTGGGCCTGGGGAGCACCAGCTTCAATGTCCTGATGAGGAGACAGGCACAGGGGAATAAAGTAAGAGCTCTAGCTGGTGAGAGGTGGAGAGGAAACTCAGTCTCAGGGAGCTTGACTCCCTACACAGCTCTCAGTCTGAGCTGTCAGGGGAAGCAGCTTCCCCTATTACTAAGGGAGGGGGCCTATTGTCCCACTGTCAAATCTGGGAGGGACTTGTGACTCTTTGACCAGTGACATTGATGGAGATGACATCATGTTAGTAGTCATCCATCCAGAGGAACTGTGACCCCCTCTCTTGCTCCGCTAAGACTACTGGGTAAAAGAGCCTGAGCTAGCCTCTTGGAGGAGGAGAGGCCACTGGGAAGAGAACCCCAGGCGCCCAACCAATAGCCAACCACCTGCTAGACATGTGAAGGAGGCCATCCTCAATCATCCAGCACCAGAGGGTCTGCTAGGTGGCCCCAGATACACGAGAGAGCCCATCAGAGACCAAACCAGCTCAGACCAGAATAATCAACCAGCCGACCCGTAGACTGGTGACTAAAAATAAGATGGTGGTTGTCACAAGCGACTAAGTCTTAGCATGGTTGTTACGCAGCAAAGGCTGACTGATACACTCTGCTACTCTGCCTTTGTATTTTTAATAAATGGCCCTTCCCACGACCCTCGCGACCTGCTGTCAATGGGGTCAAAGTCATCTGCTCACCAATACACAGGGATAGAGAACACAGAGAAGCTCAATATTTTATCAAAAGTCACAAATCGGGGGTTGGCAAACTACAGCCCATGAACTGAAACTGGCCCACTGACTGCTTTTGTAAATAAAGTTTTATTGGGACACAGACACGTCCATTTATTTTTTACATATTGCCTATGGCTGCTTGGGGAGAGGGGGCTACCATGGCAGAGCTGAGTAGTTGAGACCAGGTGGCCACAAAGCCCGAATGAATTATTTACTATGTGACCCTTTATAGAAAAAGTTTGACAACCCCTAGTCCATACTTAATGCCCTTAACACTACGACAATAGTTCTCAAAATGTGGCCCCCAGGCCAGCAGAATTAACTTCACTAGTTAGAAATGCAGTCCTATGTCCTTACCCCAGATTGACACCATCAGACGTGCTCTTGTTTAAGAAGCCCTCCCAGTGATTCTGATCTCCATGGCTTCAAGATCAGACAACACAACCATCTTTGACGACAGAAATCTGGTATGATGCTTGCTTCCCCAGTTTAAAAAGCATTTTCTTTCCCACTCCCAGCTTTTGGAAGAGGATTAATTGCCCTGGATCCTTATTTGACTAGTTTAATCTGCCCTCAGCACCAGCTCACAGCCACCCACCAAAACACTTGCGTCCCCCCCAGTGCCATGACTGAGCCGAAGGTGTAGAAGGAGTTGTTTGGGGGCAGTGGAGGATAAAGTCAAACCTTCCTTCCTGCCCCCCTCCAAAATAAATCCAGCATTTACGAAAGGCATGCAGCAGGTCTGGAGTGCTTTCACGGCATGAAATCAATTGGAACAAAACCAAGCCTTACTGATCCGTGTGGGGTGACACCTCACGGTAGTTTTGATTTGCATTTCTCTAATGATTAGCGATGCTGAGCATCCTTTCATGTGTTCGTTGACATTCTGTATATCCTCTTTGGAGAAATGTCTATTTAGGTCTTCTGCCCATTTTTGGATGGGGTTGTTTGTTTTTTTGATATTGAGTTGCATGAGGTGCTTGTATATTTTGGAGATTAATGCTTTGTCAGTTGCTTCGTTTGCAAATATTTTCTCCCATTCTGAGGGTGTCTTTTCATCTTGTTTATGGTTTCCTTTGCTGTGCAAAAGCTTTGAAGTTTCATCTAGGGGGGTGGGATAGGGAGGGTGGGAGGGAGACGCGAGAGGGAAGGGATATGGGGAGATATGTATACATACAGCTGATTCACTTTGTGATACAGCAGAAACTAACACAACATTGTAAAGCAATTATACTCCAATAAAGATGAAAAAAACAAAACAAGCCTTATATCTAAGTTACAAAGTCCGGGCAGAATCACCAGCTCATCTTGGTTTGTCCAGATTTCCCCAGCTTTAACGTTGAAAGAACCATGTCCCTGGAAACACCCCAGTCCTGGGAAGACTGGGACAACTGGTCCCTCCACGTCTGGGATTTAAAAGACAACGTTTTCTGCAGCCCAGAAAAGCCCAACATGTGCAGGCTGATGGCATTTACTGATGCTAAGTGCCTGTGCTGGGGGAGGAGTTGAAAGGTGGGGCCCTGGGGCTTGGGAGCTGAGGGGCTGCTCAGAGGCAGCCAAAGGCAGTTACCCCCACTGTGCAGAAACTCTAGTTCCCACTGGACTGGGGACCTGGGAGCCGTGGGGACCCACAGGCACATCCGGGTCAGCCACTGTGTTCCTGGACCCAGCATCCCTGGCACTGAGGCTGTCACCTGTGACATCTCCCATTCGACCACGAAGCCGGGTCTTCACACGAGGTGCAGTTCTTCAGGCTGAGACGAGAATTAGCAGTGCATCCCCTACAGCTTCTAGGAAAGCACACTGCAACCCCTAATGGTCAGAAATTGAGGGGCCCCAGCTCTACACTATTGCCTTCCCCCAGGGAGCTGTGCCCTGAGATACAAACAGGGAAGGGGTGAATATTATGTTTCTTTTTTGTACTAGTTTATGATGATGTGTTATACAAGATCCATGTAACGTATATGCACGTTTTAGCCACGACTACTTATTTTAATAAATAAGTTAATAGCTCACCACCTAGCGCGAGGCATCTATTTCCTCCAAACCTCTGCGTAGCCCTCCACTCCGGCCTCCCTCCTAGAGGCAACCATCACCCTGAAGTCTGTGTTCATAATTCTCTAGCTTCCTTTCTCAATCTTGCCACACCTGGATCTGTCCCTGAAGAAGGTATTGTTTGCTTTTGCCTGCTCTTGAACTTATGTGGGGAATGGTCACCCTGGATGTTTCAGGGGCTGCTTGTTTTGTTCAGTCTTTGGAGATTTCCCCACATTGGTGACATGACTGTGGTTCATTTTTCACCGCTGTAGAGTATTCCCTATTCCACTGTGTGGATACATTCTCATCTGGCCAAGGGATGTGTTTGAATGCCAGCAGGTGGCTGACAACCTGTGGCATGCCCCCTTTCTCTGGAGGACGTGATGAGGTGCAGGTCGGAGACAGAGCTGAATCTGGGGGAGATCCAGGCGAGGCTCAGCCCCGCCGTGTGCCCCTCATAGCACTTGACTTCTCCCCTAAACAAATGTTCAGGTCAGTTATTTAAATAATGTGGCCGGAAGGGGTTATCGGCTTGCTCTCCTAGGATGTCACGCTTCTTGGTCTAGTCCAGAGGACATCACACGTTCATATTTACAGTCAAGTATTTATTTGCACGAGTAATACATGTCAGCAAACCTTCCACAGAGTGTGGCAATTGAAGAAAGCTTCTGGCTCAGCGTTTCCCACCCCAGATTCCAAGCCCTGCACCTCAAGAGCGCACACAACGCGACCCGGGACGGTACACCCCTTCCAGACTAGATTCTGCTTTCTGTTTCTTCCTGCAAAGCAGCTCAGTTTCCTGTGTGCCCGGGGTGTCCCCTGGTGGCCGCTCACTACACCACAATGCTCATGGACCCGGCTCTCAAATCCACGTCCAGGAAGGAAACATGGAGCAAAGAAAGGTTTTCAGCCTTTCAACTTACCCCTAACAAAATACACAGTAATTTGACAACATGAAAAAAAAATTTTATATACAATAGTGAAAAGAAGAGGCAGAGGCAGGTTTTTTTTCTTTTTCTCCTTTTTTTAAATTGATATGTAGTTAATTTACAGTGTTGTGTTAATTTCTGCTGTACAGCAAAGTGATTCAGTTATACTTATATATACATTCTTTTTCATATGCTTTTCCATTATGGTTCATTCCAGGATATTGAACATAGTTCCCTATACAGTAGGATCTCATGATTTATCCATTCTATATATACTAGTTTGCATCTGCTAATCCCAAACTCCCAATCCATCCCTCCTGCACCCTCCTTCCTCCCTTGACAACCGCAAGTCTGTTCTCTATGTCTGTGAGTCTGTTTCTGTTTTGTAAA
The DNA here is from genome assembly GCF_003031525.2 of Neophocaena asiaeorientalis asiaeorientalis. NCBI lineage: Eukaryota > Metazoa > Chordata > Mammalia > Artiodactyla > Phocoenidae > Neophocaena > Neophocaena asiaeorientalis. Next base: position 2,523,126 of record NW_020173674.1, on the reverse strand, counting down.
TAAGTTCATTTGTGTCATATTTTAGATTCCACATATAAATGCTATCATATAGTATGTGTCTTTCTCTGTCTGACTTACTTCACTTAGTACGATAATCTCTAGTTCCATCCATGTAGCTGCAAATGGCGTTATTTCATTCTTTTTTATTGGCAGAGGAATATTCTATTGTATATAAGTACAGCATCCTTTTTATCCACTCATCTGTTGATAGACATTTAGGTTGTTTCCAGATCTTGGCTATCGTGAATAGTGCTGCTATGAATACTGGGGTGCATGTATCTTTTTGAATTATGGTTTTCTCCAGAAATATGCCCAGGAGTTGGATTGCTGAATCATATGGCAACTCTATTTTTAGTTTTTTAAGGAACTTCCATACTGTTTTCCATAGTGGCTGCACCAGTTTACATTCCCACCAACAGTGTAGGAGGGTTCTCTTTGGGAGAGGCAGTTTTAATACATTGTACTTAACTAAAATATCCAGTTCTGGGTCCTGAGAGGATACAAAGGTGCCATCTCTGTCCTGTAGAACCGATAAGTCCATCTAGTGCAGGGGACTGCACACATGACCCATGGGCCACATCCGGCCCCCTGTTTGTTTTTGTAAATAAAGTTTTATTGGAACACAGCCAAGCCCATTTGTCTACATATTGTCTGCGTGCTTTCTCACTACAGCAGCAGAGTTGAATCGTTGTGGCAGAGGGTGTCTGGCCCACAAAGCCTAAAGTATTTCCTACTTGGCATTTTCTGGAAAAAGTTTGCCCACTCCTAGGTGAGTGGGTTAACGGAGGCACCTATAAAATGGGCTATTGTTAGCCTGGAAAGAAGCTTCCTCTGTGGATTTGATTTTTCATCAATTCATTCCAAAAATTGTTGCAGACCTACTGTGTGCCAGACATTATTTCTGGCCAGAAAAGATTCTTGATGTTTTCAAACTTGGAGAGCTCCAGTATTTTTCAGTTTGGACAACAGTCATACCAGTTACCAGCATTTTCCACCCAAAACATCTCCTCACTTTTTTTGGCTTCTACCACCGAACCCACCATCTAGACCAAAGTTTCACCCTTTCAGCACGGACACCTCCTCTTTGCTGGACTGAAATTTATATAGGCGCCATCTCCACATTCACCTGTTTCTCCTGATAATGTTGGAAGCCAAATTTTGTCTTCTGTGGAGCATATCAAAAATGATGTGTCGGGCTTCCCTGGTGGCACAGTGGTTGAGAGTCCGCCTGCCGATGCAGGGGACACGGGTTCGTGCCCCGGTCCGGGAAGATCCCACATGCCGCGGAGCGGCTGGGCCCGTGAGCCGTGGCCGCTGAGCCTGCGTATCCGGAGCCTGTGCTCTGCAATGGGAGAGGCCACAGCAGTGAGAGGCCCACGTACCGCAAAAAAAATAAATAAATAAATAAAATCTTTTTAAATGATGTGTCGATTCCAGCCTGGCCAGGGCCCACAGGAGGGGAGAAGAAAGGGCATTGTGGCAAAACCTGGGTCTGGCTACATGCCTGTTGTTAAATCAAGGCTCTGCTCCCTCAAGGCTTTAGAGATCTTTTAGGGATTTCCTCACTTGTATTACCCTGGCTTGTGTCACTGGTGAGAAATGCAAATTTCTAATACATATTTGGAAGAAAACTCCAACATATTTCATTTACCCGTGGCCATAAGCAGCCCAAGGTGGACCCTTCTCCTTAACAGAATCTTAATTTAAATGTGGATGTACCGGGCTGTGATTAGACATGTGAACAGAAACCCAGGCTACTTTGCTATGTATTCTGCCAGGAGACCCTGACTCTGGGGCCCAGGAGTCTGCCCATGTGTCCAGACCCACAGAAATTAGGGAATTCCCGACACCTTTAGAATTGAATTCCAGACACTTTTAGAAGTAATTTGGTTCAATCCCTACCTAAAAAGTCTTTATTAATAGCTGGAGGAAGAAGATAAAAAGAAGCATCAAGAGAAAACATGAAACCATTCATTTTTACACGTAAGAAATTTGAAATTCCCGAAGCACACTTTGCTACCTGGAAAGCAACCGCCCCCCCTCTCACCTCTAAGTTCCCCGAGGAAGAGATGTGGCACCTGCAGGCCTGATTCTCAAGGGGGTTTGCGTTTATTCAGCAACCGTGGGTCTTGTTCAGCGACATCCCTCTTCTTATTAAAAAAAGATTTCAGGGACTTCCCTGGTGGTCCAGTGGTGAGGACTCTGTACTTCCACTGCAGGGGGCATGGGTTCAATCTCTGGTTGTAGAACTAAGATCCCGCAAGTGGCACGGCGTGGCCAAAAAAAAGATTTCAAAAGCCTCTAATTAAACAGTGAAAGCGGGACTTCCCTGGTGGCGCAGTGCTTAAGAATCTGCCTGCCAATGCAGGGGACACGGGTTCAGATCCCTGGTCCAGGAAGATCCCACATGCCACAAAGCAATTAAGCCTGTGAGCCACAACTACTGAGCCTGCAGTCTAGAGCCCGCGAGCCACAACTACTGAAGCCCGCGCGCTTAGAGCCCGTGCTCCGCAACAAGAGAAGCCACTGCAATGAGAAGCCCGCACACCGCAACGAAGAGTAGCCCCCGCTCACCACAACTGAAGAAAGCCCGCGTGCAGCAAAAAAGACCCAACGCAGCCAAAAATAAATAAACAAAATAAATAAATCAAAAAAATAACAGCGAAAGCATCTAGGCCAAACCAGAGCTACTGAAACAAAGAGCTGAATGCACATGACAGACAAGGCAACCCACTAACGACTTCCCCAACCCCGTCCACTGGGGAAAGGCAGTTCTGTACACCTGAGCTACCCGGACCACTGAAACCTCAGGAACGCGACGTTTTTAAACACGTGAGACTCTCAAGGAAATGACAAACCTCTCTGCCTGCTTTACCAAGAGTGCTGGGTGTGGGGTGACCTTGTCTTGGTGGCCTGCGGCCATCATGACGCAGAACAAGTGCGCTGTGCTGTGACACAGCCGTGACCTCAGGGCTCTGCCCCTGACATCAGGGTCAGCCTGCCAGGGCCCGGCACGTCCTCTAGTTTTTATTACCTCCTTTCTACTTTTGCTATATCCACTCTCACACTTGTTTTGGCGCATGGGGTCCTCCAGGAATCAGTCCTGCTGCTGAGACCCAGGCCCCAGGCAGAACCCTGAGGCCTTCCCCTTGGATGGGAAGCCTCGGGCACTGGAGGAGAGTTGACCATTGGGCAGAGCTGCCCTCAGCCCTGGGCAGGGAAGGTCCAGGCTGGAGGAGAGCCCACATGTCCTGGCCTGGACAAGGCAGGGACAGAAGCGATGAAGTTCTCCTCTGTGGGGAGAACATGTAGCACCTTCATTGAAACGATGGAAAAAAAAAAAAGGGACTTCCCTGGTGGTCCAGTGGTTAAGATTCCGCGCTCCCAATGCAGGGGGCGTGGGTTCGATCCCTGGTCAGAGAACTGAGATCCCACATGCCACGCTAACAAGAGGTGACGGGGACTCCTGGATCCCACCCACTCGGAGCACCACGGCATTGCCTCTGCCAGTCATGATGCCAACCCGGGGACCCCGATGGGGTAGTTAAACTGTAACAGCCTTGCTTCCCTGGGCCCAGAACCAAGATTCTAACGCCATCTCCATGAACGCCTCCGAACGGCCGCCTGGACGCACAGGCCCACCTGGTAGGGTCAGGCGATGGGGGAGTGAGTGGCTGCAGGGGATGGACTTTACGTGTACGTGCGTGGTGAACGCTGCCCACACCTTAGCCCCTGGGCTTTGTGACTCTGTACAGATGATGAAGTCCGTTACGGGCACACCGGCAGGACTTTGACATTCGCTGCCCTTGTGTAACGGGATGGAGAAGCAGGTGTTTCTGGTTCCTGGGACAGCTGCCCTGCCCCCGCCACATCGGTCACCCACTCCTAGAGGTAACCGTCCTCTGTCTCCTGGTGCCATCGTGCGGCTGGCCTGACCTTGGAATTCCGAGAGCGTTTGCTCCTGAGTCCGGCTTCCTCCACTCACCAGCGTGCACGGGAGTCTCCCGTGCGCTGTAGCCCCCACGGCGGGGGGTTTGCTGTGTGCTGTACCTTGGTCACCCACTCTACTGTGGACTGACTTTCGGGTTCTTTCACTGTTTATGAGCAATGCCGCCGTGAACACTCTTATGAGCACAGACGCTTTGTCCCTGGCAGTCCAACCCGGCCAAGGGGAGCTGCGTCCAGGGGACGCAGATGCTCGGCTTTAAGAGATGCTACCAGACTCTTTCCCCCAAGGGGCCGTTCTAACCTGCACCCCCATCCCAGGGGCGGAAGTGCCAGGGGCTCCACACTCACCAACAGGTGGGCTTCCCCCCCATCCAGGGGGAAGTGGTTTCATCTGCATTTTCCTGATGACTAAGGATGCTGAGCACATTTTCATATAGTTGTTGGTCATTTTGTTCAAGTCGCTTCCTCCTTGATACAAATCTGCCTGCCAGTCACCGTCTTAGTGATTTGTAGGAGTCCCTCATATATTCTGTCCATGTGGAAGGAGCATCATTGCAAATACCTTTTCCCTCCTTGTGAATTGCCTTTTCACTCTCTGAATGTTCCCTTTTGATGAAAAGAAGCTCTTTTTTTTTTTTTTAACATCTTTATTGGGGTATAATTGCTCTACACTGGTGTGTTAGTTTCTGCTGTATCACAAAGTGAATCAGTTACACATATACATATGTTCCCATATCTCTTCCCTCTTGCGTCTCCCTCCCTC
>NW_020173674.1:2492718-2517584 GCF_003031525.2 Neophocaena asiaeorientalis asiaeorientalis | reverse complement strand
CTGTGTCTTTATTCCTGTCTTGCCCCTAGGCTCCTCATGACCCTTTTTTTTTTCCCGTAGATTCCATATATATGTGTTAGCATACGGTATCTGTTTTTCTCTTTCTGACTTACTTCACTCTGTATGACAGACTCTAGGTCCATCCACCTCGCTACAAATAACTCAATTTCATTTCTTTTTATGGCTGAGTAATATTAAAAGAAGCTCTTAATTTCATTGAAATCCAGTTTCTTTTCTTTTTTTGTGGTTAGTGCTTCACTGTCCTTTTTTTTTCCTATATTTTTTTAAAATTTATTTTATTGAAGTATAGTTGATTTACAGTGTTGTATAATCTCTGCTGTACAGCAAAGTGATTCAGTTATACATATATATGCATTCCTTTTTATATTCTCTTCCATTATGGTTTATCACAGGATATTGAATATAGTTCCTTATGCTATACAGTAGGACCTTATTGTTTCACTGTCCTTTTTAAGAAATCTTTGCCTAACCAAGATGATTCTCTTTTATTTTTAAAGAAGATTTTATTGGTTTACCTTTTACATCTCAGTTTTGTTTTGTTTTGTATGATGTGAGCTGGAGTCAAGATTCATTTTTCTCCATTTGGGTATTCATCTGACCCAAAAGTCTGCATTTATTAATTCTTAATTAAAAAATTTTTATTGATAATGGCCTGTTTGTGCCTTCAAATGGTGGAGGAGTAAGACGTGGAGATCACCTTCCTCCCCACAAATACATCAAAACTACATCTACATGTGGAACAACTCCTACAGAACACCTACTGAATGCTGGCAGAAGACCTCAGGCTTCCCAAAAGATGCCCTCAGGTGACCTACATGCAGAGGCGGGGCCGATACAAAGCTGAACCCCAGGAGTTGTGCGAACAGAAAAGAGAAAGGGAGATCTCTCCCAGCAGCCTCAGGAGCAGCGGATTAAAGCTCCACAATCAACTCGATGTACCTGCATCTGTGGAATACCTGAACAGACAACAAATCATCCCAAAATTGAGGGGATGGACTTTGGGAGCAACTGTAGATGTGGGGTTTGCTTTCTGCATCTAATTTGTTTCTGGTTTTATGTTTATCTTAGTTTAGTATTTAGAGTTTATTACCATTGGTAGATCTGTTTATTCATTTGGTTGCTGTCTTCCTTCTTTTTTAGTATGTGTATATATATATATATATATATATGTGCGTAGATAATATGTGTAGATATATATACATTTTTTTTTTCCTTTTTCTCCTCTTGTGAGTGTGTATGTGCTTCTTTGTGTGATTTTGCCTGTATAGCTTTGCTTTTGCCATTTGTCCTAGGGTTCTGACTGTCCGTCTTTTGGTTTTTGTTTTTTGGGTTTTTTTAGTATAGTTTTTAGTGCTTGTTAGCATTGGAGGATTTGGTTTTTGGTTTGTTTGCTCTCTTCTTTCTTTCTCTCTTTCTTTTTTTTAAATTACTTTTTTATTTTTAAGAATTTTTTCTATTCTAATAACTTTATTTTATTCATTTATTTATTTTTCTTTCTTTCTTTCTTTCTTTTTCTCCCTTTTCTTCTGAGCCGTGTGGCTGACAGTGTCTTGGTGCTCCGGCCGGGCGTCAGGCCTGAGCCTCTGAGGTGGGAGAGCCAAGTTCAGGACATTGGTCCACCAGAGACCTCCAGGCTCCATGTAATATCAAACAGTGAAAGCTCTGCCAGAGATCTCCATCTCAACGCTAAAACCCAGTTCCACTCAATGACCAGCAAGCTACAGTGCTGGACATCCTATGCCAAACAACTAGCCAGACAGGAACACAACCCCACCCATTAGCAGAGAGGCTGCCTAAAATCATACTAAGTTCAGAGACATCCCAAAACACACGAATGGACATGGTCCTGCCCACCAGAAAGACAAGATCCAGCCTCATCCACCAGAACACAGGCACCAGTCCCCTCCACCAGGAATCCTACACCGCCCACTGAACCAACCTTACCCACTGGGAGCAGACACCGAAAACAACGGGAGCTATGAACCTGCAGCCTGTGAAATGGAGACCCCAAACACAGTAAGTTAAGCAAAATGAGAAGACAGAGAATACATAGCAGATGAAGGAGCGAAGTAAAAACCCACAAATGAAGAGGAAATAGGCGGTCTACCTGAAAAGGAATTCAGAGTAATGATAGTAAAGATGATCCAAACTCTTGGAAATAGAATGCGGAAAATACAGAGACATTTAACAAGGACCTAGAAGAACTGAAGAGCAAACAAACAATGATGAACAACACAATAAATGAAATTTAAAATTCTCTAGAAGAAATCAATAGCAGAATAACTGAGGCAGAAAAAACGAATAAGTGATCTGGAAGATAAAATAGTGGAAACAGCTACCGCAGAGCAGAACAAAGAAAAAAGAATGAAAAGAATTGAGGACAACCTCAGCGATTGCGGCACGCGGGTTCCAGAGCACGTAGGCTCTGTGGTTTGCGGCACACGGGCTCTAGTTGAGGCGCGTGAGTTCAGTAGTTGTGGCACGCAGGCTTAGTCGCCCCACGGCATGTGGGATCATAGTTCCCTGACCAGGGATGGAACCTGTGTCCCCCGCATTGCAAGGCAGCTTCTTCAGCACTAGACCACCAGCAAAGTCCCCAGCCTCCCATGTTCTTAGCTGAACCTGCCATATTCTTGTCCTTGTCTTTACATCAAGTTCATCAAGCAACGGGTGTTGCGAACAACCTAGGTGCTAGGCCAGAAAGCAGAGCCAGGCAGGAGCTACAAACCACAAGGAGCCCTGGATCTCAGTGGGAAGGTGCAGCCTGTGGAAGCTGACGAGGTCCACGCTCTTGCCTCTTAGTGGAACTCTGCCACCCATCAGACATGCCACCATCAGTGAGGCACTCCTCTCCAGGGACTTTTGCAAGTTCCTTTATTGTCAAGTAACCTATGGCAGGCAGCCTCTGAGATGCACCCCTGGCTGTTGGTAGCCCCTGTGTAGCCCCCTCCCGTGTTGAAAGGTGCCGACTCGTGTAACCAATGGAACATCTCAGAAGTGGGGAAGCAGGACTTGCGAGGTTTGGCATAAAGGACATTGTGTGTCTGGGATCACCCACCGTGGGGGCCGCCATGTTGTGTGGCTATTCAAGCAGCCTGTGGAGAGGCCCACGTGGTGAGGAGCTGAGGCCTCCAGCCAACAGCCAGCACCAGTTGCCAAATACACGAGGAGCTGCCTTGGGAGAAAGTCCTCCAGCCTCAGTCGAGCCTTCGGGTGATACAGCCTCAGCCAGCGACTTGCCTGCAACACCATGAGAGACACCGAGCCAGGACCACCTGCTAAGCCACCTCTGGATTCCTAAACCTCAGAAATTGCGTGAGATCATGTTTATTGTTGGTTTAAGCCATTCAATTGAGGGGTCACTTATAACATGGCGACAGATAATACGTAACCCTAGGGATGACTTTATGACCCATGAGTGGGTTGCAACCCAAAGTCCTTGAAAGCACTGGTGGAAAGCTTTGCATCTGGCCCGGCCCTGCTTCAAGACACAGGCCTTCTAGTTATTTAACAAGTAGAGCAAGAGGAGATGACGCTCTAGGCGAGGTGGTAATGAGCACAGACTCTGGCGCCAGATGGAGTTTGAGTTCCAGCTCTGCAACGTATCAGCATGTAACCTTGGGCAGGTCCCACTGTCCAACTGTGCCTCGGTTTCACCACCTATAAAATGGGGGTGATGGCGATAGTATTTAGCAGCTGGGTTATTGTGAGGGTCAGAGGGTATATGTAAGGTTCTCACAGCGGTGGTGGGTGCACGGCAGAAGCTGGAAGAGTCAGCTGCTGACACAGGGCAGACGGCGTTCTGGGGCTGGGGATACATCTGGGAACAAAGTAATCAGAAATTTACCCTCACTGATCTTGTATTCTTGTGGGGGAGGCAGATAAGCAAGATAAATTGGTAATTTATATTCTGTAACTGGAGAGTAGGTTCTATGAAGAAAAGCAAAGCAGAGTCCTGGGATGAGTGTGTGAGGAAGGCTTCCCTGTGAAGGTGATATTTAAGCCACGTCTAGGAGGTTGTTGAGGGAACCAGACGGATGCCAAGGGGAAGAGTGTTCCAGGCAAAGGAAACAGCCTGTGCAAAAGCCCTGCGGTGGAAGAGTCCTGGGGCCTTGGAGGGCCAGTGAGGCGGCCGGCATGGCTGTCGCTGGGCAAATGTGGGAGAAGGAGCGAGGCAAACCTTAGGTTCTGGAAATGACGTTGTTGTTTATTGTGACAGGAGACCTTGAGGAGTTCTGAGCAGAGCGGTGACATGCTCTGACTCTCACACCTTAACAGGACAAGTCTGACTGTTGTGCTCAGAACAGGTTGGGGCCGAGAGGCCAGAGGCCAGGAAACCAGTGCTGGGGCTCCTCTTGCTGTCGAGAGAGGGCGGGGCTGGGACAGGCTCAGCACAGAGACGGTAGGGAGTGGTCGGATGTCGGATGCCTTCTGCAGGAGAGCCTGCAGGAGTACAGGCCGGTTGGGTGAGAGAGGGATAATTCTACATGGGGGTCTGGACTTGCCATCACCTGAGAGCAACTTCTAGGGGAGACGTGGGAGTTGCTGATCCGTGAAGTCTGAGAAGGCTTTAAGACTCTAACCCTAACCCTAACCCTAACCCTAACCCTAACCCTAACCCACATAACCCACATAACCCTAACCCGTACCCGTACCCGAACCCTAAGCCTAACCCACACAAATGAGACAGGGAGGAGGCATCTGGACACATGGATGGGACTCAGGCCAGAGAGGCATCGGAGGGGGACCTCTGTAGTCGCCCGTGCTTATGGAGGTATTTAAGGCCCCAAGGCAGGTGAGCTTCCCTGGTTACCTGCCTCTCACCAAGAGCTCTCTTCACATCCGTTTGTCCAGGTGAGTGAGCTACACAGATCTCCAAGGCCTGCCTGTACTCCCAGGACAAGGACCTGGCGGCACGAGCAGGTCTGTGTGTGCGTCACTGGTGGAGCCATCCCGTCCCTGCCTCCTAATCACTGTGGTCTGCCCACGTGACACTCCAGGGCATGCTTTCGACATCTTTCCCAATAGATGTGGAGATCTGAGTCTGGTGAGGGGCAGGGTGTGGCAGTGCAGCGTGAGAACGACCTGCCCTTGCCAGAAAAGAAGCGTGCGGTGTGGACTCACATCTTGATTTTGCACACTCTATTCAACTCAGCCTCTCACCCAGAGAACCTGGCTGGGTCACTGCTTGGCCTGCCTTGTCAGGATCGAAACAACACCCACATCCAGGTGAGCGCGCCAAGAACTGGAGGAACACCCCCAGGCCTCTGTCCCTCCTGGGATAGCTCTCCCTGAAGATAGCAGTGAAGCCAAGCCCACCGCCGTGGGCAGCGCATCTCCGGTGTGGACCATCCTTTCCCCCCACCACCTACGCCAACCTCACCATGCACAAAGGTGGAGCTCCGGGCTCCCCAGTGCTTGCCCGGAGAGGGGGCACTGGGTTTCATCCACATGCAGAGGAGGTGAGGGAGGGCAGAAAAACCTACCCTATGGCACGGGGCGCCCTGCCTCACTGTGTTAGCTGAGCACGCGGAGCAAAACAGGTCAAAGCGCAGCCCAGCTCCAAGACGCTAACACGCGAACGAAACTTGGCAAACTGAGAGGCAGATCCAAGGTTCAAACCCAGAGCTCTCCCGGGAAATCTGGCTGAGAAACCTCACACAAGGCAAGAAAACAATAATCGCCCTTATTTTTCAAACAAGGACAACAAGGCACAGAGAGGGCAATTGCCTGGCCGTGGTCACACAGCTGTCGAATAGGGAAGCCAGGGTCTGAGCTCACAGCCACCACCCTCCAGCCTCCTTAAAATGAATTCACACAGTGACTGGGAGGAAACGGCGGGGCCCACCGTACGCAGCGCCATCCCGGTGGGAGTTCACTGCTCTGGCCTGGTACTCAAACCACTTGTGTGGCTGGTGACAATACAAACACCTGGGACCCCCTTTGACCCATGAGCTCCATGGGCAGGGGTGGGGTACCAGCATCGGAAAATCACGGCTCTTAAGTGGGACCAGGTGGGCCCCAAGCTCCGATCCCCTCCTGGCTGCTCAGGAGGCCGCCTGTCTTTGCTCAACCAGTTGTAGACTGAGCAGGGGAGGTGTTGCCCTGCACCTGCCCCCGCTGCCCAGGGAGCGGGGCCCCCAGCACACTCCAGTCCTCGGTTCCTCCAGGTGTGAAGCAAGCCTAGCGCTGCCATCTTTGTGGCTTCTCCGCTCTTTTGCTCTTTTGTTGGGGGCAGGCGGCCAAACTGGAATTTCTTCCTTTGGCAAACAATGGATTCTCACACCCAGCACAAGAATGGCCCCAACAGAGGGCCAACGGTGGGGAAAGTGTGGACCCCTCCCCTGAATCCCGTGATCGGTACCCAAAGCTTTGAGGCAGGACCCAAGCATCTGATCCAAAGTTCCCTGGGCATCGCCTCTACACACCAGAAACTGAGCCCTTGTCTATGGCCAGGCCCCACTGGGAGACAAACCACAAAGAAGTCTGAACAGGGAAAGTTTAAAACAGGCACATCTACTTTATCGTGCTTCACAGATAATCACGCTTTTTACAGACTGAAGGTTTCTGGTGACCCTGCATCCAGCAAGTCTACCGGTGCCACTTTTCCAATAGCATTTGCTCACTTTGTGTCTCTGTGTCACATCTTGCCATTCCTGGCAGTACTTCAAACTTTTCTTTCTATTTGTTAACGGTGATCTGTGATCAGTGACCTGTGATGTTACCATGGTCATCGTTTTGGCATTTTTTAGCAATAAAGCTTTTTTAAATCAAGGTGTATACACTGTCTTTTAAGACAATGCTATTTCATACTTAAAAGAGTACAGAATCGTGTAAACCTAACTTTTCTATGCACTGGGAAGCCAAAAAACTCGTGTGGTTCGCTTTATTGTGATAATCGCTTTATTGGGGTGGTCTGGAACCAAACCTGCAATACATCCCAGATATACCTGAATAAAGAATTATTAACTCGACTAGGGCATAACGTCTAAAGGGAGCTGTCAAGAATACCTGTGGGGACTTCCCTGGTGGCGCAGTCGTTAAGAACCCACCTGCCAATGCAGGGGACATGGGTTTGAGCCCTGGTCCGGGAAGATCCCACGTGTCACGGAGCAACTAAGCCCGTGCGCCACAACTACTGAGCCTGCGCTCTAGAGCCCACAAGCCACCACTACTGAAGCCCACGTGCCACAACTACTGAAGCCTGCGCGCCTAGAACCCGTGCTCCGCAACAAGAGAAGCCACTGCAGCGAGAAGCCCGTGCACTGCAATGAAGAGTAGCCCCCACTCGCCACAACTAGAGAAAGCCCGTGCGCAGCAATGAAGACCCAACGCAGCCAAAGATAAATAAGTAAATTGGAAAAAAAAAAAAAAAACCCAGAATACCTACGGGTCAAGGAGTGTGCCCAAGGTAAGAAAACACGTGAAGGGTGTCCCGTCCCCGAGGCTGGGGTTCAGGTCTCCTTGGGGAAGGCTTGGGTGAGGCCCCCGGATGGTGTGGCCAAGTTCTCTGGGTTGCCTGGGCCAAGTCTGTACAAGAACCAGAACCAGAAGATGCCCCTACTCATGCAGCATCCCTTAGCGCCCTCTACAGACAAATGTAACGAGGTGCACGGGCGAAGGAGAGAAGTCTGAAGGGCACAGCTCACTACCGCAGAGCAGGTGATGCAGGCTGCCCCTGGAGCTGAAAGGCCGTCAACTGATAACTGGCACAGCTTACGTGTCCACTTCTACTTTATTTAGCAAGAGTAAGGGCAGGACTGACCACGGGGGCTGGAAGACATCCCGTTCAGTGTCGGACTCCTGCTGTCTGGGCAGCGGGCGGCTCAGACCCCAGAGAAGAAACAGCGTCATCTGCGAGCCAGCCAGGCCATCCTCCCACCCTGCGGACACTGCACGGAGAAAGCTGGTCACTTCTGCTGGCGAGAAGGCAGTCGGTGTAAGCCCCCGCAATTCCACTCAGGACAAGTGCCGGGCTGTTTGCATTTTACAGGTGAGGACGCAGAGGCTCCTGGAGTGCGGCGCGGAGATCCTGCTGCCCCAGCGGACCTGACTCCAGCTCTCCTCCCTGCCCCGCTGGGGGCTCCTCCCGGGGCGGCCCTTTAGAAGATTCCGGGCAGCAGGCGGTAAGGCACGGCGGCCGTGTAGCGCTCCCAGTCGCGGCCGTACTTGTTAGCACAGCGGTGCTCGTCCCGTAGGCAGCGGTGGGTCAGCAGGATGGCCATGTAGATGATGTAGAAGTAGGGCAGGAGGTGGCCGCCACCGCAGGCCAGGCAGTACGCCAGGCTGCCCATCAGGTCGCCGGTGTAGTTGAAGTGGCGGGCCACGCCCCAGAAGCCGGACACCAGCAGCTTGCTGCGGTGCTTCTGCTCATTGGCCGACGTGAAGGAACACTCGATGACCCTGGGCTTCCTGCCCCAGATCACGCAGCGCCCGTCCGTGCGGCGGAAAAGGTCCTTCTGATGGTTGGCCATCCGGAAGATGTAGTAGCCCAGCAGGCCCAGCAGCAGGACGCCCAGGGAGTAGCGGGTGGGCAGTTGCACGGGGTGGTACACCAGGTACAGACCCTGCAGGGCGAGCGGGAGAGGTCAGCGGGCTGAGCGGGACCGCGGGCTCGGGAGCACGGCCTGGGTTCAAACCCCTGCTGTGCACCCGACCGGCTGCCCCCGTGCCCCGCCTCAGTTTCCTCTCCTGTAAATGGAAGCGCCTGCCTCGGAGGGCTGCTGTGGGATCAGACAAGTAAACATGCAAATTTGCATATCCACCTACCTACCCTCCTATCTATCTACACATACATATATACACATGTATATCATATATGGTATACACATTATATAACAACATTACAAGTATTATTTGAATATAATAGTGACGGTTAATTTAATGTGTCACATTGGCTAGGCCACGGGACCCAGACGCTTGGGCAAACGTTAGTTGTTACGAAGGTATTTTTTAGATGGGATTAATGTTTCCGATTAGACTGACTGAAGCAGACCACCCTCTGCAATGTAGGTGGGCCTCGCCTAATCGGTGGAAGGCCCTAAGCATAAAAGAGTCCCTGGAATAAGAGTGAATTCCACCAGCGGACGGCCTTCAGACAGAGCTGCAATACCAACTCTTCCCTGGACCTCCAGCCTGCTGGCTGCCCTGAAGATTTTGGACCTGAATGCACCAGAGTCACGTAATCAAATAAACACACACACATGTGTGTGTGTGTGTGTGTGTGTGTGTGTGTGTGTGTGTGATCTACTGCCAATGCTTTGCATGTTTGGAAAGCGGTGTTCACAAAATCAGGGAACCGGTGAGCCTGCAACCAGCCAAGCAGAGAAATGAGTCCAGAGGGTCCGTCCAGAGGATCCAGCGTGGGGACCAGAGTCCAGAACTGGTGGCCCCAGCCCAGGGCTCCCTCCCCTCAAGCCTGTTCACTCTGCTGTGATTTTCCTGCTCTCCCAGCGATCCTGCTTCACGCTGCCGCACAGGGCAGTCAGCCAGGTACCACGGGCCCCGTTATCACCGCCTGCAGGACTGGCTGCAACCCCTCGCCACCTGCCTGTGCACACCCTGGCCAGCTGACAAGGTCTGTCAGCATTGGTCCTCTCCACTCCTGCACGTCCTGTTTAAGGCAGGCCACCGCTAACCACTCAAGTGCCCTAGAACCTGCTCCCTCCCCCACCGCCACACCTCTTCATACCTGCTTACAGAACGGGCAGGTGGGCATCTGGCCAGGCCTCTGAAGCAGCCACCCTACACAGGAGCCCGCATGCCCCGCAGAGGAAAGCAGGGCTGTCCTCTGTGAGCTGGGAGGGGTGCGGGGGGCTTCATGATGAGGCCTCTCCCCTATCCCCCAACAGCCTCAGAACATGGCGGTGCAGGAACGAGGGTGCCCAGCCCTAACGGAGGTGATGTCCGCCCTGCTTTTTCAGAGATGCTCAGGGACGAGTTCAAGGCCCCCTCCCCCGGCTGGCAGCCCTACAGGGGTGCAAACCCAGGTCCCTCGGGCTCCCCAGTTGAGGTTTCTACCCTCGACTCTGCAGCGTGTGCTGAGGCCCTCCTGGGGACCCGGCCTGATTCATTACTCGTGGGAACTTTTCCCGGAGCCTGTGCCCCCCAACCCCCAGCAACCTCGTCTCGCCTGGAACACTCCCCTCTTGTAGGCCTCCCACCCGGTGCTGGCCTCTGATCCTCCAGCCTCCAATCGGGCAAGGCTTCCTGCCACCCCCATGTCCTGTGTCCCAGCCACGCTGAACTGTCTCATGCCTTAAATGTCCCCCTCTGCCCTCTCCCCCACCCTGATATATTCCCCACTCCACCTTTCTGGAATGTTCTTACCCTCAGACTCATCGTTCTGCTCTCAGCCTGGCTGTGACCCCCACCTACTGGCTGGGGGCTCCTCCTTGGCCCTCTCTCAGGGGTCAGCACCCCACTTCCTGTCCAGCTCCCCCTCCCCGCACTGGACTGCCTGTGTCAGGGACTCTCCCTGCCAGCTGTGAGCTCCGAGAGCGCAGGGCCCCCTGCATCTCCTCCACTCTTGCGTGTACATACTCAAAGCTTAAATGCAAATGACGGAAGGAAAGAAGGCCTCTCATCCTTTCAGCCTTGAGATTTGAACACACATGAATACAAATACCCACCTCCATCCACCCAGATCCCCCAAAGCGTTTCTTTTGACCCAAAGTTTACTCCGTATCATCTTCTTCTCTCAGTCTATGGGCTGAGCTGTGTCCCCCAGATTCACATGTCGGAGTCCTGACACCCAGCATCCCAGAATGTGACTGTCTTGGGAGTCACATGTCTTTCTTTCAAGAGGTGAGGAAGGTAAAATGCGGCCACTAGGGTGGGTCCTGATCCCACAGGACTGGTGTTCTTATAAGAGGAGGTCAGGACACAGACACACACAGAGGGACGACCCCGTGAGGACACAGGGAGGAGATGGCCGTCTACACGCCGAGGAGAGAGGTCTCAGGAGGACCAGCCCTGCCCACACCTGGGTCTCGGATTCCAGCCTCCAGACGGGGAGACAATGGACCCTGTTGTTTAAGCCGCCTGGTCCGTGGTATTTGTTACAGTGGCCCGTGCTGACTCGTACACTAAGCCTTCTCTTCTTCCTAAAACAGGGGAGCAGCCTCCCTTCTCCAGGTTCTGGCGCCACCCCACACCCCCCAAAAAAACAGACACTTGGGTGACGACAAGGCTCGGCATGTGCTCAGCTGTGTCTGCTCCGAGGGCAGCGCTGGGGGTGCCCGGGGACCTTACAGCTCAGTGCTGCTGTGCTGGGCATGCGTCACGGGGGGCTCCCTGCCCCTGCTTCTCACCTGCAACGTGTAGAGGTACGGCAGCCAGACGCAGTCCCCCCAGCCCAGGTACCACCCAAAGTGGTCATGGCAGATGTCAATGGTTTTCAGGTACCAGGTTTCGTTCCAAAAGAAGTCCAGCACATAGATGGCCTGCAACACAGAAGCGGCCGTGTACTGACCAGAGACGCACAGGAAGGGGGCCGACCCCCATGTAAAGGTGGCAGATTACGGTCTTTTGAAAACTATCTGGCTTTCAGGTTTCCCCAGCGCCCACTGGGTGTCAGAGCTCCCACCCCGCTGGGCCACAGAGAGGCTACCTGCAGGACGTTGACCAAGACCATGGAGTTGGTCACGTGGCCGTAGAGCTCCTGCTGCTTGGCTGCGAAGGACAGGTTGATGAGGGTCCAGGCGACGATCCCGGGGCGTCCATTGAAGAAGAGCTTGAAGTCAAACCACTCCCCAATTCGGGGGTTAAACTCAACGCCCATCATGTAGTTGTAAAGGAAATTGCCTGTGAATTTGCTTTAAAATACAAAGAACAGATGCATGTCGTTAACGAGCGCATCTCACAAGTGGCCTACTCGGCTGGCATGGACGCAGGTGCTCAGCCCAGCCCGGGTACGGCAGGCCCAAGAGAGATGACCTGGGGGGAGACCTGCCGTGAACTGCAGGGATGCGGCAGGCAGAGGTCGCGTCAGCCTCCCTCTCCCCCCGCAGACTCGGTGCTTCACTCCTCGTTCACCTCTGGCCCTTGAGTTGCTTTTGCTCTGCTCCAAGGAAGGTGGGGAGACTGTATCTGTGCTTAAGCCTCCCTTGGGCCAGCACCCAGGGTCCTCCCTCCCCACTCCAGGCTCCCTGGAGGCACAGCACAGGTGAGCTGCCCAACTGGCTCGACTGGACAGAGACTTTATTCTGAAAGACTCACAGGGCATTCGGGTCTCCCGTGGGCAAGTGGAGTTATAAGTGATGCCAAGGTAGATGTGAAAAAAAGCACGCTGCTTAGAGCCGGGTGCCTGGCTCCAGGGCCCACACCCATCCCTTGCTGGGCAAGTTTAATGTTTCATTACCTTGGTTACCTGACCCATAGCCCTCTCCAGGAGTGATCAGAGAATCAGCCATGATAACCCATGTGGAGACCTTCATTAAGTATAACTTGCTGTACATACACAGGGATTTCTGTACTAGTCAGAGAAACATATTTTCGTGTCCATTTCCCTCAGTTAGGAAAAGTAGAAAGAAGCCAAATATACAAAGTCTACAATAGGGGATGTGATTATAAAGCAGAGAAAATGATTTCCATGAGTCATAGAAGACCAGCCTCATTATTTGATAAAAAAAATTCACACAAGCTCAAAGTACCACCAACCAAACACATTTCCTAAGAGTTTAGGTGTAACAGTTAAAGGAAACATACTTTATTTTCATTTGGACCCCCAAACTAAAATGTAAGCACCCCGAGAATAAGAATCTTGTTTACACCTAAAGCCCCACTGCCTACACCTGTCTACAGGAGGAACCCAACAAACATCTCTTGATGAATGGACGGATGTAAGGAGGCGGGGAGAGAGGGATGGGGGGAATAAGTGGATGGATGGATAAGTGGATGGATGGACAAATGGATGGATGGATGAATGGGCTGGATGAATGGGTTCATGGGTGAATGGATGGATACAGGGAGACAGGAGGGGAGGGAGGGAGGGAGGGGTGGAGGAAGGGATGGGGGATGGATAGATGGGTAGGTGGTTGGATGGGGAGATGGATGGATGAATGGATGGATGGGTGGATGGGTGCACTGGTAGGTGGATGGATGGATGAGTTGGATGGGTGGATGGATGGACAGATGGGTGGATGGGTGGGTGGATGAATGGATGAAGAACTGGATATATGGATAGATGAAGGAGAGATGGATGCATGGTTGATAACTATCCAACCCAGGGCCCCATGAGAATGGACACCAATCAGTAAGGCTCTCCCTGGCAAGTTCTTACATTAAAGCCACTGAGAAAACAGGACTCCTCACTAAGACTGTTTCAGGCCACATTGACGTCCCAGAAAAAGAGGTGATGGACTGCCTTTGCCGCCCGACCAGAAGCTGCCTTTTCCACCCCCCTGCTCCCTGACAGCCCTACGCGACACAGCTCGGCCACCAGGGATGGACTCGGCCATCTTCAACTGCATCCTCCCTAAGGCGGGAGAAGCCACCCAGACATTTGGAAAGGATGCTTCCCAGAGTCCATCAGGTTCCTTTAAGCTCCTCCTTCAAGGATTCTCAATCCTCAGGGCCCTGCAACCTCCCAGCCCAAGGTAACAGAAAAAGGCACCTACTCTCCATCTTGGGCTCGACCGGCCGCTGAGGACGTACCAGTCTCGGGCATCGGTGGGGAAGAAGTAGCCCTTGATCATGGCGAAGGTGGAGACGGCGTAGCCCAGAATGTTGGCACACCAGAGCAGCGGGATCCAGTTGTCAAAGATGATGGTGGGAGAGAAGCAGGCGAGGAGGTAGGAATTAGCAAACCAGAGGAGGTGCGTGATGAGCCAGGCTTGTAGGCCGTTGATCTCATACTTGTTGACGATTCCTGCAGAGGGAGGAGGGCAGATTGGAGGCGTTCTCCCAGCTGTAACAGCTCCTGGCTCCGGCCCTGCCGCCTTTCTGGGCCTCAGCTCCCGGGGTCCCCAGACCCCAGGCTTGACAGCCAGTCAGCTGCTGTTGCAATTTGGGCCCCTAGGGTCAAAATGCCCGCGGTACACCTCACGCTGTGAGCTGGGGACTAACTGCTCCTGCTTGCCGAGGTCCTGGAAGGGTGAGAGGGTGCAGAATGTCTGGAACCAGCCAGAGGCTGAGTCACCAGCCTGCAGTTTGACGGAGGCTGGGGCTGAGCCACAGCAGAAGCGGACGAGCGTCCCCTAGGGTACCTGGCTGGGGACCCAGCAGTCTCCCTGAGGGACCAGGTGCTCTCTGTGTGCTGGGGTGGGGTCTCAGTGACTGCGGGGAATGAATGGGCCAGGCAGCCCCAAGGACCCCTTAACAAAAGCCCCGCCCCACCAGGTGCCCCTGCGGGACTCGAAGTATCACCGCCGGGGAGATGCTCCGTGAGCCCAGCTACACAGCCAGTGTGGGGCAGGGCGCGTTCCGTTCCCCGACTGACAAGGTGACTTCCCACCTCGAATCTGGGGCGGTCCCGGGGTGTGGAAATTCCCAAGCAAAGTTTTTACTTTGTCCGGGGGCAGCCTTTGGGATGGAAGCTGCACGGGGGCGGGGGTGGGGGGAGGCCCCGTGAGATGAAGGGAGGGCAGAGCTGGCACAAGTGGTGGGCAGCAGGGGCGGGGCCCAGCTTACCTGCAGGAGTCATGGCGCCCTCCTGAACGCCCCCCACGTAGCCCGGCAGAAACTTGTGGCAGAAGTCAGGAAGCAGCACGTACAGAAGTACCTGAGCCACAGAGATTTTCCGCTAAATCCCCTGCGAGCTGGGGGGGCCTGGCTGTGCTTCGACACAGCCGTGCTTTATTAACCGAGATGATAAATGGGAAGGCGGGAAGGAATGGGAGAGAGCCTACTCATAGCCAGCTATTTCTTCCAGAAGAGTCTACAGCTCCGGGAGCTCTGGCTGCAGGCTGACTGCGGGCTTTGAAGGGGGCCCTGAACAGGAAACTCATCACTACTCAGAGCGCCCGAGCCGTCTCCCCACGGGACTCGGCCACTCCCCTCGGGACAGCCCACTAGTTCACATTCTGTACGACTCACCCTATGAAAGTGTTCGCCTCAAGTATTCAGTGCGCTCCCGAGCTCGTGCAGCCCTCCCCAATGTCTAATTATAGAACAGTTTCCCCCCCCCAAAAGGGAACCCCACACCCACAAGCAGCCACTCCCCTCGGCCCCTGCCCATCAGCCCCTGACAACCACTAACCCACTTTCTGTCTCTATGGATTTGCCTACCCTGCACTTTTCACATAAACAGAATCACACAGGATTTGTCCCTTCGTTGCTAATTTCTTTCACTGAGCACCATGTTCTGAAGGTCCGTCCACGCTGTAGCCTGTCAGACCTTCCTTCCTTTTCACGGCAGAACACCAGCCCACCACGTGGATGCACCACATTGTGTGTGTCCATATCTGTCGACGGACACGTGGGTTGTTCCTGCCTTTAGGCTCTACTGTGACTCTCGCTGCTCTGAATCACCTTTTACCCAAAGGGACCAAGAGATCTGAAATGAGAGGGAATCTGAAGCTCGAAAGCTGGGAACGTGGGGAGAAACAGCTAGTAGTGGTCAAAGCCTTCCTTCAGGGCAGGGAACCCCAGGGCGGGGAGGGGGTGGCATCGCACAGCACCGTTTCCCTGGAAACCTCCTGGGTTCAGATGATAAACACCACCTGCTCTCCAAGTTCATGGCGCAGACAGCCTTCTGATGAACTCCTCCTGGTTGGGAGGCCCGTGGGGTCACAGCAGAGCCAAGGCTGTCCTTGGACAGGTCTGGGGACACAGCCTTGGCTTTGCTGAGACCGAGAGCGGCCCTTTAGGATAAGCTCCCCATTGTGCGTGGGGCTTCCCTGGTGGGCCACGACCTCACGCTTTGCCACGGGGTCCTGCTTCCTGCTCAGCAGGTCCCCGCAGGGCTGGGCACAGCCCTGAACCTCGAGGAGGCTCAGCGGAAAGCGAGTCGGACACTGAAATGCCACCAGGTGCCCTTGATCTGAAGACAGAGCTAAGTCCGTCGGGCTGCAGGTGATTCCCTGCTGGGTCCCGGGAATGAGGACGCCAGTGTGAGCCAGGACTCCACCCCTGACAAGGGGCCAGGACCGTCCCGGCAGGAGGGGACGCTCTGCAGAGGTGGAGCCCTGCCCATGGTGGCCAGAGGCCGGGAGGGCTGACCTGGAACGTGACCCATGCCACGTAGATCTGGGCCGCTTTTGTCGTCACAGGTGGCGTCTTGGCCCAGATGTCCGAGAGTCGAGCCTGCCCGGTGGCGATGTCCACCAAGGGGGCCGTCAGGGAGCAGCTGTACTGGTCGCAGGCCATGATGAAATAGTACACGATGAGGGGTGCAAACAGCAGCAGGAAGGTGACGCTTGCCAGGGAAAACCAGTCCACCTCCCTGTGGGGCGGACGGACGGTAGGAGGTCACGTGGCGCCCTCCTGACCCTCCGACCCGACGCACGGGATGCTCTGCTCCACGTGCAAACCCGCCAGCGCTTCCCAAGAGAAGGCTGTCAGCTCGCGGCGCAAAGGCCCCCACTGCCTGGGGAAGGCACCCCACCTGCATGATCCACTGAAGGCCGACAGACCCGTGGGCACCCCCAGAAAGCCCAGGGCCCAGGGCACGAAAGGCAGAAGGCCTTTCACAACCCAGGTGGCCAGAGGCTTCCCGTTCCGGGCCATGGGGGACATTCACCAAGTCCCCAGCACGCTATGGCTCGACAACCATGACCCCCATGCGCTACACAGTGAGGGCGGTACGAGGGCGCCAGTTCTCCTTGGAATCAGTTTTTAGTTTCTTCTTCTTGTAATTCCTCACTCTCTGAAAGGGGAAACCGCTACTAATGATAGCCTTGCTGATAAAAAGGATTTTTTAAATAGGTTCACGAAATCCCAAAGGCTGGCAACCTCTCACTGAGATTCCACTTTACTTTCTAGCTGGGAAGATGGGTGAGAGCCTTACCAGGCACGGCCCCACTGCCCGTGGGTCGCAGCCCTGCTGACGCTGCCAGGACTCTTGGTTTTGGGGTCGTTGGATTGCGACTTTGCAGCCATTGGGCCCTGAGGGAAGGAGACACTGCGTTCAGATCGTCCCGTGGCAAACGGACACTGCACCTCCCTGCCACTGTTCACAGGCCCCACAGGGCTGGCCTCCTTCATTCACCTATTCTTTATCTTGTCCTAGATGGGAGATTCCAGGCAGGGAAGAGATCAGTGCATCTTAGACTCACTCCTGGAACCCGCAATAACCTCCCACATGGCCCTACTTCTGCTCTTGCCTGTCTCAATTCATTTTCCAACGACAGCAGAACATCCTTCTTACTACGTGAACCCGGACGCCTGTGGCTCAGAACCCTCCCACAATGTGCTCCTTCCTCCCCTCTTCCCCACTCTCCCTTCATACCCTCTGCTCCAGGCACAAGGAGGTCTCTACCAATCCTTTTTTTTTTTTATTTTATTTATTTATTTGTTATAAGCAGGTTCTTATTAGTTATCTACTTTATACATATTAGTGTATGCACGTGAATCCCAACCTCCCAGTTCATCCCACCACCACCACTACCCCCACCTCCCCTGCCACTTTCCCCCCTTGGTGTCCGTACGTTTGTTCTCTACATCTGTGTCTCTTCTGCTGCCTTGCAAACTGGTTCATCTGTACCATTTTTCTAGACTTCCCTACCAATCCTTAAATGTGGTTTATCTTGTTCATGACACCTGCTACTTAGAATACGCTTTACAGGTGTCCTCATTCAGGTCTCATATAAAATGTCCCCTCCTCAGTATATGACTTTTTATTTTTCCTGGAGTTAATGGTTGCCTCACTTTTTCCATTTCCTAAGGTTTCTATGCATCTATCACTAATTTTTTTTTCTGAATGCTCTAACAGAGCTATCATACGTATTAATAATTTTTCTACATACTCCCAACACAATTTATCATTTCCATTCCTCTCTCCCACCCATAGCCACTCATCTTGTACCAACATACAAGCCAACCAGAGGTCATAATACGGGGGAAGCAGTGACATCTCCACGTCTAGAACAAGTTCACAATTGTCAAGGTTCAAAATATCAGGCATTAAAAAAAAAGATATCTTAAAAGCTTTCAGAAAAAAGTCCAGGATTAAGAGTCATGATAGCAGCAAGCTGGATTCTAGAAAACAAGGGTGGAAAACTCAAAATTCTGACGGAAACTAATTTCAACCTACAATTCTATTCCCAGGTTAACTATTATTCAGAGAAGACACAGGATCCAAGAAAGCTGCTAAAGAAATGCCCAGTGAAAGGACAAAAGGAAGTCCCCAGATAACAGTGCGTAGTGGACCAGACAGTAACCAGTCCACACCGGCACCAGATGAATGGCTACAGGGGTGAGGGAGGAATGGAAATGACACATTTTGTTGTGTTCGAGTGTGTAGAAAAATTATTGATATGTATGATGGCTCTGTTAAAACATGCAGAAAAAAAATTAGTGATAGATACATAGAAACCTGAGTATATGGAAAAAGTGAGGCAACCATTAACTCCAGAAAGATTAAAAAGCCATACAAAGGGGGAAAAAAACCCAAACCATAATGATAGTACGTTACTTGGCTTAACAGTAAATAATAATAACTTTGCCAGGACCATGTAAACTCTGATTACTGACTGACTACTAGATGTATAGAAGGAAACGTGTAAAGCTGGGAGTGCTGAAAGGAAATGGTTTAGATAGAAGCAGGTGAAAACCACACAAAAGTAGCTAAGAGAATGAAATGTATTCGCTTCTGGGAAGTGAGGCTATGAGATGAGTCACGGAACTGTTCACTTTGTATATAAGCCTCTTAACACTGATTTTATTCTAAATGGGAACATGAATTACTTTAATACAACTGTGTGTTCATTTACAATTTTTCAGTAATGAAAACTGCAGCCACATCACTTAAGTTAATTTACACAGGTTAGTTTATGGAGCATCTGTGATGTACAAGGCAGGCTGAAGAGTTCCTTATGGGCGGGGACCACCCATCTTTACAGCCCCAAAACACAGAATACCGAGCCTGGTACATAGCAGCTACTCTGATCTAACGTGCTGGAAAGTTGCAAAAGGGCCAGAAATGTACAGGCTGAGAGCTAAATGTGGAAAGCCAAAAGCGTTCTTCTAGGGATTAAAACAAGCCCAAATAATTATTCTGAGCTTATAATAGCGTTCATTCACCCCTCTGTCGTAAGCACTGAATTTTTAATAAAGGTGTAAGTAACATCCTTGGCAGTAGATGGCTGAAAATAGGGCACAGGGTGGTATTCTGGATGTAATTTATTGTTTTGCTAAGAGTCACACGAGAATTGATACCAGGAGCTGATGGACCAGCTGCCTTTACTTTTCCAGAGCTGAAAAGTCACTGCCTTTGCCCAGGAGCCGCAGTGCTGAGATGGGCTTACCTCCAACCTCTTACCAAGTGGTTTCATGGCAGAACGCAGGTTTTCCTTCTCGAACTGCCCCCTTTCGAGTCGCTAGATTCCCACGCTCCACAAGGCCTGCTTGATCCTTTCAACCCGCTGAACAAAGTCCTGCAGGGGACACGAAGAGACTCAGGGGAACAAAGGGAGATAAGGGCCCAGATGGTATTTTCTCGAGGCCCACCGCTGGGACCAAGTGAAAGGCGCGAGCTCGGCGCCTAGGGGTTCTAAAGCGCAAGAGGCCCCCACGGGTGGGGATCCCCCGGGAGAAGGCAATCGTATCACGCAGCTTCTCTGCCTGGCACCCACACCGTCTGCCGAAGAGTGAGCACTGATTAACAACGGGCAGAGCTGGATGGAGGGCTTCCCGGAGGAGTTGTCTTGCAGATGAGCCTCAACACGGCGGACGCAGAGCTGGTGAAGAGCAACGAGCCAAAGCTGGCTTCTTTGCAGACTCACACCAGGCAGCGCACGTGCCTCTGAACCGCTTCTACAAGATCGACCCGGATCAAGCCCGGCTAGAGCCTACACATTCCCACCGCACGTTCTAGGAGCCAGTGAGAGCCCAAGAATACAGGGCATCACTGACAGTAATCTGGGCTCGGAGGCTGGTTCTCAGCAGACTTACTGGACCCGTGACCTTCCTGAGTGTCTTGGGGCATCAAAGCCCCCCCAACACACACACACACACACACACACACACACACACACACACACACACACACACACACACACACACACACACACACACACACACGAGGTTCTGCGCTTGTTGTTAAAGCTGGATAAAGGAGGTTTCGTGTCCACACCCGGGAAGGAGCCAGGGAAATGCCTGGGGGCTTTCTGGCACCCTGGTCAGCTCCCTGGGCCGGATTTTGAGTTCCACAGGCCAAAGATAAAGGGATGTTTCTCCTGAGGGTTTGGGATGATGTAGTGTAAGTGCCTGACAGTAAGCATCCATTTCAAAAGCCATCCACCTTGAATAAACACATAGCCACCAGCAGAACCACCAGATAAGGACCGAGGCGTCCCCCAACCCACGAAGGGCCCTCATTCAGGAAGTCCGGGGTAACCTAGCGACTGACAGCTTGAGTAACTGCGCTGCTCCCTTCCCACACACTAATTCCTGTTCCTATGCTTTAAATTCACCAATAAAGAGTGACCCCGTGAAACCCTAGACACCCCGCCCTCACGCCCTCATAAAGGCCCCACACCCACACCCTCTTTCTACCCACAATCTGGCCGCATGTACCCACAGGACCTGTGAGCAATAAATCTCGTTCCTCAACATTCCATGATGGTTTTTGCTGAAGGCGTCCTGCAATCATAGCGAGAACCTCAAGGGCCAGTCTGGCCACTACATGGCCCCGGCGGGGGAGACGTCTGTGGGCTCCTCACAGCAAAGCAGTCCAGGTGAGTGCCTCCAATGTTCTATAGCTGAGAACATCACCATTGACAGCTCGGGGTGCACACAACAGAAGGCTTAAGCCCCGTGGCAGTTCTTTCGGCATCTTGAGGGTTTGGTATTTGGAGATGCATCAGAGACCCAGGACCACGGCAGGGATGGGATGGCATGGTGAACCCCCAGGAGGCCCAGATGTCACCCTCAAGGCTGCAAGTTCTCCGCTAGGCTTGGTTTCCTCATCCGCAAAGTAACTTACTCTGTCGGGTAAATGAGGTCACGGGGCCAAGTGCTCAGAGCCCCACCCAAGCCCCATCAGAGTCCGCCCCAGAGAGTCGGCTACTGCCGACACCGCCACCAGCACCACCCAGGCCTCAGGAAGGCTCAGCGGGGCTCACACAGGGCATCGGGGTGACGTTTGGCCTGTCAGAGGTCTAAGGGGGATGCACCTGCAAGGCCCAACCCCAGAGGGTTCTGTTACCCACTGCACAGCTCATCACTCCTCAATGTAGAGGTTTAAAACAACAATCTTTCGGGACTTCCCTGGCGGTCCAGCGGTTAGGACTCCATGCTTTCACTGCTAAGGGCACAGGTTCAATCCCCAGTCGGGGAACTAAGATCCCACAAGCTGAGGGGTGCGGTCAAAACAAAACAAACAAACAGTCTTTCGTCCTTTGTTCCCGTGGGTTGGGAATCTGGGGAGGCTGGCTAAGTAGCTATGGCCTGGGGTGTCCCGGAGCGGCGGCTCATCACGTGCTCGCTTGGTGTGGGCTAGCTTGGGCTTCCTCCCAGCATGGCGGACTCAAGGCAGTGGGAGGAGGTGCCCGAGCTGCCTTTTCTGCCCCGCGTCAGCCCAGCACATTCATCTGGCTACGCTGAGTCACAAGCCCACCAGCTTTCAAGGGGAGGGGAAGCAGGCTCTGACTCCGGATGGGGAAGCCGCAGGGTATTAAAAGAACGTGAGATACCGGATGATACAACCTATCATAGGTGGCGACTGTTTATTGAGCACCTACCAAGCTCCGAGCACCCATTCGCTCATAGAATTCCCACCCCAATCCTGGAGAGTTGCCGTCATTAGGCCCATTTTACAGATGAGGGGGCTGAGGCGAGGAAAGCGGAACAAGTTGCTAGCACAGACCTACAGGGACGGAGCTGGGTCTGCGGGCACGCCACCCTCTGTGACACACTTGGGAGGCTGTGGAGTAAAATTCAGAGTAGTGATGACGAGAGCCAATCTTTCTGAGTGCTGCGCCAGGTACTACCCTAACATACATACAGAAACATTTAGTTGGAATGTTACGGAACAGCAGGGCTTCTGTTTTGGAAATTTGTTAGTCCAAGGAGTGGCAGACACTGAAAAATACAGACATGCCCCAACTTGGACTTAAAGGAATGATACAGTTCAGAACCCGTGAGAGCTGGGCAGCTGCTCTCCTGGTGGGAGAACAGTTTCAGAGGCCAGGTAGACCTTCAGGTTGACCCAGCATTTACTTGTACGAATTTATCCTGGGACACATACAGATGGCTGTGTAAACCCACAGGTGAGAGAAACACTGACACACTGGTGCAGGGGAATACTTACGGTGGAAAAAAGTTCCCTGGTATGTTACAGCACAAGGGCAAGCCGCAAGACGGTCTATCACCAAAAAGCTATTCAAAAAGCCGTATACCCAAACCCTCAGTAGTGTGGGACATCCACGTGGGCTTTCCCCCCGCCCCGCCTTTTCCTAGTCTTTCTAGTGGACACTTGTGTAATAAAAGAATTTATCAACGATGAAATGAGTTGTTGTAACAGCTCTTGGAGTCCTTAGAGCCACAATTCTGGAAACATCTGCGGCTCCCTCCGGGGTCGGGGAGGTCATCTGCTCTCAAGGCATAGCGGAGTGATTTCGGGGGTCATTCTTGGGTTTTCCTGCAGCTTTTTTGCATCCCCCCCTTCCCCGGGCCCTCTGCCGATGGTGTGGTCACTCCCTCAACTGGCACATAAAATTCACAAGCCTCGATTGACAAATGCAGAGGCTGCTCTTGGCACCGGACAGCTCCGGCCTGGCTTCTCTGGGGAGGGTTGAGGTCCTGGCTGGGGCACGGCAGCCCGCTCCTGGGGCGCTTCTGAGGCCTCCAGAAATACATGTGAGCCCTGGAAGGAAATTCCAGAAACGCTGACCTCTAATTCGAAAGGGTAAACTGCAGGTTTACAGGGTTTCTGTGTTTTGAAAGTTGCAAAATATACGCTCACTGTAACACCATCACTGCAACAGAAGTTTGAAAGTCAGACAACAAATTCCCTCAACCCAGCCCCTGGAGTCACTGAATCTTGCTGTGTATCCTCCGGATTGTCTCACGAGCTACTTGTCACACGATACACACCCACTCTCCCTCCTTTTTTTCCCCCAAAATTCGTTTACCTCTAAATTCTTTTGTAAGTTTGCTTCTTCACTTTCTCTGATCTTAGAAAGCAGCTTTCTACTAGGTAGATCTTCTACGTAAATAGGTAGGTCTGCTGCATAAATCTGCCACTTTTTTTTCTTAGCAGCAGTAGTTACGTAAAAGGATTTTGTGGGAAGTTTTCCAAAAATTAATTGTGCATGGTTGTTTCTGGGTTTCTGCCTGGCAAACCGTCCTGGCTTTTGAGGGGCGAGTGTCCTGCAGGTGGGGTAACTCCATCCTCCTCAGGCCTGTTCCTGCCGCCTTCCTGGGGACCTTCAAGGTGCCTGGGGCTGCTCAACCACCACCTGGCCTCTGCAAATCCCAAGCTTCTCAGCTTCTCATCCCCACCCCCACCCCCCTACTAAATGCAGGCATTGCCGACGGGGCTATTCCCCCCAAACCAAAGTCATGTTGCCGGTATCTCTGGGTTTGAACCCCGGCTCTGCCGCTAAGTACATGACTCTACATGTCACTTCTCCTCTCGGGAGCCTCAGTCCCCTCATCTGTAAGATGGGGGCGATGCCAAGTACACACAGGTTGTTCTGAGAATTAAGGTCAAAGCACCCAGCCCAGTGCCGGACACTCAGGAGACACCCAGTAAATGACAGGTCTCACACACCACTTTTGATAAACACGATTCCTCATTTCCAACTTTCCTGTCTCCTTTCTTTACCTTTTGTCGGGAATCTCACCAGAGCAATTCCTACCCTTAAAAACCTTTTTCATAAAATTATAAAATGTCCCGGAAAGGGGCAATACATCATTATTTAAGTTAGTCGGGAAGGCTGGAAAAGAAAAGAGGGAGGGTTTGGTCTTTTGTGAGCACTCCCTGCCCTGCCCGCCGTGCATCGACCCCCCCTCCCCCCCCCCCCCATTAATCTATTCCTAGTAAAGCAATTCAGAGTCTCCTGCTACCTGCTCCCACCTTCTCGGTGAGCAAAGACAAATTATCCGCGTTTCCTCAACAGAAAACTGCATCCGCTCACGCGGGGCACCGAGGAAGGAACCGGCCCACCCGGCCCAGGAAGCACCCACCTGGCTCCGCCCCGCCCCGGCTCCTCCGGGATCTCCCGACTACCGGGGAACGGAGCATCTCCGAAAGGCCGTCTTCGGGTGGCCAACCTGCGCCCCTAGATCCCCGGCCTCTGCTCACCTGCACGCACGCACCCCTGCCCACCTGAGCACGCATCTCCTCCTCGCCAGAGCACTAGCCCCCCTCCACGCTCCTGCGCGCACCCATCCCACCCCTGACCTGCGCACGCCCCCGGATCTGCTCGCCCCCCGCTCCCCTGCGCGCGTCTCACACTTGCGCAGCTGGCCCGCTTACCTGCGCGTCAGTCTCCGCGCCCGGCTCCGCACCCGCTCCTACTCGCGCGCCCCAAGCTGGTGGTCCCAAGATGTGGCGTAATGGCAGATGACCAATCGGAGACGGGCCCTGTAAGGCCCGGCGCCCTCGCGCCCCGCGATTGGCTGCGGCGCCTCGCCCCACCCCCTGAGCTGACTCCGGGCCACCGCGCGCTCCATTCGGCAGCCGCTGGGCGCGAGATTGACGGCTGAGGGCCAGTCCCGCGCACAGCCTCCCTAAGGGC
>NW_020173674.1:2488908-2492495 GCF_003031525.2 Neophocaena asiaeorientalis asiaeorientalis | reverse complement strand
GAGGGGGGTTCGTCCCCAGCGGTGGTCGTGGGCAAGCGGCTTAGCTCCCCAGCCTCAGTTTCCTCTTCTGCCAAAGGGGCTTCAAAGGCGCGCAGCCCACGCTGAGCCTGTGGTGTACAGATTGCCGGGTCCACAACAACCCACAAAACAGACCAAAATCCCTGCTCTTGGGGCGCACGCGCGGTAGTGGTGGAGCGTAATCAAGAAACAATCGGGCAGGCATATAGGGTGTCAGATGGTGGAAAGTGGTGTGGAGAAGATCAAAGCAGGGTGTGTGGGTAGCAGTTTTATTCAGGGGTGTCAGGGAGAGCCCGCCGCTAGGAGGCCACCACAGGCCTTCCCCAGGAAGGGACCGGGAGGTGGAGTTTAGGGCGCGCTCACAGCGTGCAGGGCTGGGTGGAGAGAGAAGCTGAGTGGGGATGCGAGCAGCAGCTTAGGTCAACCACGTGGGGAAGCCCCCTAATAAGACAGCCCCTCAGAGTTGTCCCCTGGGCAGTGATAAATGTTCACAGGTCAAGGTGTGAGGGAGTCATTCCGGCTTGTACGTGGTTCACCCTGAACTTCAGGCTCACCAAAACAGCCTGTTTGTGGCCTATTAAATGTGCGGTGTACATCTGCTTTAACCATTAAAGAAAAGAATGCGTTTAAAAAATCAAAAGGGAGTGACTATGGTTCAGGCATTTGAAATGGATCTGGGTGGCCTTTGTGGACATGGTTTCAGGCATGTTCCTACATGACTGAGAACTTGAATTTTCTGGACTGTGTCAGCCTCAAGGACACCACCAGCTGTTCTCAGAACAATAGCTGCTGGCTGCCCGCTGTAACCTTGAAAGGCTCAAGGTCTCCTCTTGTAACTATGCAACCATGTTGGACCCCAACCAATCCTTGCTTAACAAGCGCTCTTACTTCTTGCCAACTGCAATTTCAATTCTTAACAAGCAACTTTTCTCATTTTGGGGGGTTTTGCCTTTAGAAGCCTCTCCCATTTTGTAGTTTTAATCGCTTCTTTTTTTTTTTTTTGCGGTACGCGGGCCTCTCACTGTTGTGGCCTCCACCGTTGCGGAGCACAGGCTCTGGACGCGCAGGCCCAGCGGCCATGGCTCGTGGGCCCAGCCGCTCTGCAGCATGTGGGATCTTCCCGGACCGGGGCACGAACCCGCGTCCCCTGCATCGGCAGGCGGACTCTCAACCACTGCGTCACCAGGGAAGCCCTTAATCGCTTCTTGAATCAGCGTCTCCTGGGCTCTAATCCTCAGTTTGCCTCAAATAACACTCTTCTATTCCTCTCATAGGTTGGTTTATTGATTATTTCTGTGGACAGCAGGAATGGCCAAGCCTCCTTCATATACCCCTGCCCTAGCAAGGGCATGACCTTGGGTTGGGCAGCTGTGCAACCCAGGCAGCCCCTGGAGGGGAGGGGGGCTGAAGGTGTCTGCTGCTGACACCAACTTCCAACATCTGGGGCATTGGCTTACTGGCAGAGGGATCTGGATGGCCATCTCTGTGTCCCTCACAGAGACATGCTTTTCCCCCGTAGTCTTTTATTTTGAAAATGTCCAACATGCAAACCAGTTGAATAAATAGTAAAGTGAACACCCGCATACTTAGATTCAGCAGCCATCAACAGTTTGCCGTATTTAATTTCTCTCTCTCTCTCTCTCTCTCTCTCTCTCTCTCTCTCTCTCTCTCTCTCTCGCTCGCTGAGTAGGTGTGTGTAACCCCTCCTTCCCCCCTCCCCGAACCACTAATTAGCTACAGATGATACCTCCCTCCTGAATATTTCAGTATCCATCTCCTAAAAACAAGGACATTCTTCCACTTTACCAAAATAGGATGAACACATGCTGGAAATTTAATATCCATTCAATGTTATTGTCTAATATATTACCCATATTCAGCTCCCTGCAGTTGTCCCAATCATGTTGTTTGTTGCTCATTTAAAAAAACCCAGGATCCAATCGGGGAACCACACTGTGCCTTTAGCTCCTTAGCCTGCTTTCATCTACACCACTGCCCCAGCAGTGCTTTCCAGTTTGTTTTATTGTTTCTTTTCCGTCCTTGACGATTTTGAAGAGTCAAGGCTGGCTTTTCACAGCAAGTCTCTTGATTAGGTTTGGCTGTTGTCCTTGCTTCTAGGTTATGCATTGTGGGGCAGGATGATATACTACCCAGATGTCGTATCTTCATGCATCCCAGCAGGAGGCAACATGATGTCACTTTGTCCCTTTGTTGATGGCAAGTTTGATCGTGTGGTTCAGGTGGTATCCGCCAAAAGTCTCCATTTTTCCTTTCATGATTAACGCGTAAGCTGTGGAGTGATACTTTGTAAATACACTGCTCACAAATAACCCTCGGTCCAATTATCTAGCATTTAATGATGACTCTTGCCTGAACCAAACTTCTTGATGCAAAAAGGGTGATCTAACTTCCTCAACCTTTCAATATTTATTTGTTGGCATTTTTCTGTAAAGAATTTCCCTCTCTTAACTTTTTGTCAGAATGGACTAATAGATTTTTTGCTCATTGAGTTACGATCCTGTACTGTCATTTACTTTTTTCTAAAGTTCCCATATTGTCCCATACTTGGCCAGCGGGAACCCCTCCAAACTGATTCTTTCTTTTCAAATAACATGTTCCCATCATTTTTGGAGAACGTGCTTATTTTCTGCTCCAAACAGACATTGGAGGATTTGCTCCTTCCCTGCCCAAGGCCTAGAATCCGCCATGGTTGGCAGGAGATATTTGAGCATACTGGAAAGAACTGAGGTATTTCTAGCAATGAAAACTGCCCCAAAGGGTCGAAGTGAGGATTAAATGAATGAACATATAAACATTTTTGTGGTTTTCTGAAATTTCCAAATTGAAGCTCACGAACAAGCATTACTTTGTAAACAGGATACACGTTTGTCTGAAATGTGAAAACGTGTACAGTATGGATGGCAGAGGCAGCATTGCAAACCAGTAGAAAAGGATGGCCTATTCCATCAACGATGGTCAGCCAGCCACTTATTCACAAGGGGAAAAAAATGAATTCCTACCCTAAGGGGACTAAAGGGTGAAATGTGAAAACAAAACCTGAAAAACTGCTGGTAGTGAATAGGTTCAAATGCCTCAGAGAGGAAATTGGGTAACATTTAGTAAAGTTGCACGTATGCATATCCTACGCCCGGCGAGCGAGGCGCAGGTAAGTGCAGCTCCAGGGGAAACTGGCAACGGTAGGCGTAGAGAAACTAGTTGCCTTCACACGCGATGCATTACGGGAATGAAAATAGCAGTGCGCGCGTGTGCTGGCACAGCGCTGCTAACTTAAATGCCCGCCCGTTCTGAACGGATAAAGTGGGCTTTATTCCTACAGTGCAGTGACAAATGCAGAAATAACCAAAAGAACGTAATTAATATCACGGGGGAAAATAAAGTTGCACAAGCGTATTAAGATGCAGTTTGCGGGGAGGTATGGGGGCACGCGGGCGGGCCGGCCCCTCTCCACCTGCGCTCCAGGACTTGGCGACCGTCCCACCTGCCCGGTCAGAGTCGGGGCGGCGCGGGCGGGGGTACCGCGCTGGCAGCCTTGCCGAGCACTCGCGGCT
>NW_020173674.1:2465428-2488794 GCF_003031525.2 Neophocaena asiaeorientalis asiaeorientalis | reverse complement strand
CCTGACCCTGGTGCTCTGCTGTCCTGTCCCTGCAGGGCCTGGCGGGACGGGACGGGGCAACCCGGAAGGACACGAGCCGCGGCCGCCTGTCTCCCTAGGACAGAAAGACCCACCGTCCGGCCGGCCTTTTGCCCAGGCGACTGCAGCCAGGATGGGCCGGAAGGTGACCGTGGCCACCTGCGCGCTCAACCAGTGGGCCCTGGACTTCGAGGGCAATTTGCAAAGGATTTTAAAGAGTGAGTCTAGGGGCGGCGTGGGGCAGAGGGGCGAAGGTCCATTCTGGCCGCCAGGCTTGCTGTGACGCACACGCAGCCTTGCTCTGGAGAAACTCGCGGCCGTTGGCATGGGGACAGATAAGATAAGCTATCTTATGACCACGCCTGTGCCCGTAAGTGCCCGGGTCCTCCTCATGAATGGGGGTGCGGAGTGGGTTACAGTGCCCGGGGACACGTGGTATGTACACGTGGTAAGAAGAGTCTGGCCGTGGAGGTGGAGATGGGAGGGCTGGTGTGAACCTGTCCTCAAATATCTTTGGGGTCGCATGTGACATTTCTAGAGCTGAAACCGACCCAAAGAGGGAAGTGGAATAGGGGTGAGCCCCCCAGCTTAGAGACTAGGTGTGTTCGTTGTGTGTGTGTGACGGGGGTCCTCATACAGTTGTCACCTGCACCAGCTCACCTTTGAAAGCGCAAGTTTGCACTGTTGACATCTACACCTGAAATGGGGCTGCCCTGGGCGACCCTGCAGGCTCGGCCACCTCAGACTGGCTGTCCTCAGCTGGTTACTGCAGCAGAGTTGCCAACCGCGGGAAAAACAGAATGATTCAGGCGAGGGCATCTTAGCGGCCATGTGCCTCGGACTTTCATCCTTTTTGTTTTTGTCGATCTCAACCTGCTTTCATCTCATCAGAGCTCAGAGCAAATCTAGTTGGAGTGAGGAGAGGCAGTCTCGGTGGCCAGAGCTGAGTCTCCACTTGGCCAGCCTTTCCTCCCCGGCCTGCTGCTCAAACCCAGAGGCGGCTGGTACCTGCTGCTGGTGCCTTTGGGTCCTCCCTTCTCCCTACACAGGGTCTTCTGCATCTGCTGGTTAATAAACTACCAGTGTGTGACTCCCCCCTCGCCCCGCCCTGCTCCTCCTTGGTGCTGAGGGTCAGCCCTGCAGGCCCTGCCCGTGTCTCTCATTTCCTGCAGGTGTCAGCAGGGTCTGGGAGACGCCCTTTTGTTTTTTACGACACCTATGGCAGCGAGACGGTTGGATCTGCCTTTGGACCAGTTGTAGGTGCTGAAATTGCCCCTCTTTCTCTCTCTCTGTACATGTAGGTATTGAAATTGCCAAACACAAAGGAGCAAGATACAGGCTTGGACCAGAACTGGAAATATGGTGAGAGCAGAACACACAGACACCCCAGGGTGGGCAGGTAGAGGCGTCTATATCAGCTCCCCTCAGCCGAAAGTGCAAGGAAGGAGGTGTGGGGCATTGAGAACTGCGGACATGCAGGCCCATTTAGGAGACCATCAGAAGCCCGTGAGTGTGCGTGCTTGGCACCCTTGAACAAGAGCAGGCCCAGCAAGGCTGGGTGATCCCAGATTCCTATGTCGGGTAACACAGGAGCTCGTAGAGAGGCAGACTTTTCCCAGTCCGGGGCTGATGTCAAAGCTGGCTGGACGTCTGGCATTGCATTGGTGTTTGGTATCACATGTGGCCTGGGAGGTACGGAAGTGACAGCCTCTGAGGCAAGAGTCTGTCCTTGGAGAGGAAAGGACATCCCAGGTCTGGACCCCGTTTTCATCTAAGAATCAGGCTCTCCCCCTATCAGAACCAGAGGCCGAGAGGAATGCTTTTCAAGGCATTAAGGGTGGCAAAGGCCAGTTTGGGGCTTTGTGTTCACGTGTGCAAAGTTTGCTCGGCGTTTGCAGCATCACTTCCGGGCCATGCGTAGTGGGAAGGACCTTGTGAAGTTTTAAAAGTGGTTTACAGAGAATTCCCTGGCAGTCCAGCGGTTAGTACTTCACACTGTCATTGCCGGGGGTCGGGGTTCCATCCCTGGTTGGGGACCTAAAATCCCACAAGCCATGCGGTGTGGAAATAAGACAAAATGAAGTGAAATAGGATAAAATAAAATAGTGAAATAAATAAAGCAAAATAAAATAGTACTTTACAAATTCTGTACATTTCGTTACTGGGACTCCCAGACTGAGAAATTACTCTCAACCCACTTCCCCTGTTAGGACCTCATTGAGCATTGTATTAGTTTTTTCTGGAGCTGCTGTAACAAAGTTTCACAAACTGGATGGTTTAAAACGGCAGGAATTTATTCTCTCACAGTTCAGGAGGCCCGAAGTCCCAAATCAAGGTGTCAGCAAGGCCCTGCTTCCTCCAGGGCTCCAGGGGATGGTCCTTCCTGCCCCTTCAAGCTTCTGGTTCCCAGTTCTTTGTCTTGTGGCTGCATCCCTCCAGCCCCAGCCCCGTCTCTTCTCCGTGGCTTTTCCTCCTTCTGTTTCATGTAAGGACACTTTTCACTGGCTTTAGGGCCAGGGTCATCTCATCTCCAGATCCTTCACTTACATCTCTAAAGACACTTTTTCCAAATGACGTCACATCCACAGCTTCTGGAGGTTAAGGCATGGACACGTCTTTTTGGGGGACACCATTCATCCCCCTACAAGCTTCTGTATCTATAGCAAGAAACTCAGGAGTAGCTGTGTGAGTGGCATTCGAAAGATTATTCATGGTCCCTTTGCCTGAGGAATGTTTTTCTCTGGGTCCAGCTTTGTTTCTTTCGCATCCCTTTCTTGTAGATTAGTGGGATTTGGGCTACATTGGAGGTTAAAAAAAAAAATCCAAGAGCAGACACTTTTTGACATGAGAGAGAATTTCTCATTGTAACTGACAACTCTGAGAAGTGGATGGGGCCCAGTCCATGAATTTCCAATTAAGAGCATCGTTTTTTGGGTTTTTTTTTGTAGCAGTGATTCTAAGTCTGGCTGCACAATAGAATCTCCTGGGAGGCTTTGTAAAGATACTAAGGGGCTTCCCTGGTGGCGCAGTGGTTGGGACTCCGCCTGCCGATGCAGGGGACACGGGTTCGTGCCCCGGTCCGGGAGGATCCCACATGCCGCGGAGCGGCTGGGCCCGTGAGCCATGGCCGCTGAGCCTGCGCGTCCGGAGCCTGTGCTCCACAACGGGAGAGGCCACAGCAGTGAGAGGCCCGCGTACCGCAAAAAAAAAAGAAAAAAAAAAAGATACCAAGGCCTGGGTTGCACCCCTGCACGTTCTGACTCCTAGGCCCCTGCCCCACCCCTGCCCCCGGGCCCACCTGGTGTGTCTCAGGGGCTCACTGTCCTGCTCCCTCCCTCTGCAGTGGCTACGGATGTTGGGATCATTACTACGAGTCGGACACCCTCCTGCATTCGCTTCAGGTCCTGGCTGCCCTTCTGGAATCTCCAGTCACTCAGGATATCATCTGTGATGTGGGAATGTAAGTGCCGGCGTGAGCATGGGGAAAGGCTGGCTTGGAAAGAGCCAAGTTCAAGGGCGTCGTCTGTCTGGAGCCATCGTAACATCAGGGAGGTGGAATCTGCACATTTCAAAGATACAGAAGGCCTCATGTAGAGAAGTGGGGTTTGTTCCCTCTCTAGCCCTGCAGAGGTACCTAACTCCTCGAGCGGAGGCCACTCTTGGGAGATTTGTTTTGTATGTTCTTCCAGACACTACCATGCATGTGGGAACACGCTGTGCACAGCTGGGAGCACAGGGTCTCCCTTTCACATGTATAGCTCTTTCTTTACTTAATGGTAAGTCTTGGGATGGTTCCACATCACTCCACATCGACATGCTGACCATATGGTTCCAGGGCGTGTAGGTATATAAATGTCGCTTTCATAGCTGTAGATTCCATAGGTGTAGTTTCCGCCATATGGTATAGGTCCATGTGGTATATAGGTCCATAGGTGTAGGTTCCATACGTGTAGGTTCATAGACGCAGGTTCCATAAGTATAGATGTAGGTTCCATAGCTGTAGGCCCACGTGGTGTACAGGCAGACCTTGGAGACCTTGCAAGTTTGGTTCCAGACCGCTGCAGTAAAGCCAAATATAGCAGTAAAGTGAGTCACAAAGTTTTTGGTTTCCCAGCGTATATAAAAGTTACATTTACATCATACTGTAGTCTGTTAAGTGTGCAGTATTATGTCTAAAAATATACGTACTTACGTTACTTAAAACATACTTTATTGATAAAAAATGCTAACGATCATCTGAACCTTCAGGGAGCTGTAATCTTTTTCCTGGTGGAGAGTTTGAAATATTGCGAGAATTACCAAAGTGTGACACAGACTGGAAGTGAGGAAAAGCTGTTGGAAAAGTGGCGCCAATACACTTGCTCAATGCAGGCTTGCCACAGACCTTCAATTTAAAAAAAAAAAAAAAAGCAATACCTGCAAAGCAAAGTGCAAAAAAACGAGGTCTGCCTGTAGGTCCATAGCGTGTAGTTTCCACGGGTGCAGGTCACGTGGGTAGGGCTCTGGCCTAGGACTGTTGTTGAGTGTGTCTGTGATGTGCTTTGTGTAACCAGAGCCCACTGGTGGGCCTTCATGTTGTTTCTGTTTGCATCCTTCACTCTGTGTTACGTGGTGTGGATGTGGCCGAGTTTGCTTTCTTTTCCTCGGCCCTGCACGTGGGCTGCACTGCCTTTTCAACCTGCTGCGACATCTGTGTAGTAGGTCTCTTTTAAGCAGTGAACAGATGAGATTTTTAACCCCGTTTGTTCGCATTTACTATCATTCTTGACACACGGACCATGTTTGTTTCCTCTTTTGCTGCTGTGTGACAGAGTACCACAGATGCGACACACAGAACCACACAAATCTGTTGTCTTGTGGGTGTGGAGCTCAGAAGTGTGAAGCGGGTCAGCAGGGCTGGGCTTCTGGAGGCTGTTGGGGGAGAATCGGTTTCCTTGGAAGAGTCCAGCTTGGAAGGCCCGCCCGCATCCCTTGGCTCGTGGCCCCTCCCCCTCCCTCCATCTTCAAAGCCAGTGATCATATCACTGCAACCCCTGCTTGCACTGCCACGTGCCCTCCGACTGTCCCTCCTCCCTCACAGAAGGACCCTTGTGGTTATGATGAGGGCCCCAGAGAGTCCGGGAGAATCTCCCAAAGGGTCTGTAACTTTGTTATATCGGCGAGGTACCCTTTGCCGCATGAGGTGACATGCTTGCACGTCCTAGGAATCGGGTTGGGGACGTCATTGGGGGCCTTTACGCAGCCCACCACATGGACTGATTCTGGCCACTTTATTTTTTTTACATCTTTATTGGAGTATAATTGCTTTACAATGGTGTGTTAGTTTCTGCTTTATAACAAAGTGAATCAGTTATAAATACACATATGTTCCCATATCTCTTTCCTCTTGCGTCTCCCTCCCTCCCCCCCTCCCTATCCCACCCCTCCAGGCGAGCTGATCTCCCTGTGCTTTGCGGCTGCTTCCCACTAGCTATCTACCTTACGTTTGGTAGTGTATATATGTCCATGCCACTCTCTCGCTTTGTCACAGCTTACCCTTCCCACTCCCCATATCCTCAAGTCCATTCTCTAGTAGGTCTGTGTCTTTATTCCTGTCTTACCCCTAGGTTCTTCATGACTTTTTTCTTTTCTTAAATTCCATATATATGTGTTAGCATACGGTATTTGTCTTTTTCTTTCTGACTTCCTTCACTCTGTATGACAGACTCTAGTTCTATCCATCTCATTACAAATAGCTCAATTTCGTTTCTTTTTATGGCTGAGTAATATTCCATTGTATATAAGTGCCACATCTTCTTTATCCATTCATCTGATGATGGACACTTAGGTTGCTTCCATGTCCTGGCTATTGTAAATAGAGCTGCAATGAACACTGTGGTACATGACTCTTTTTGAATTATGGTTTTCTCAGGGTATATGCCCAGTAGTGGGATTGCTGGGTCATATGGTAGTTCTATTTGTAGTTTTTTTTTTAATTTATTTTTTTTAACTATTTGTAGTTTTTTAAGGAACCTCCGTACTGTTCTCCATAGTGGCTGTACCAATTCACATTCTCACCTCTGGCCACTTTATTGAATGTCCTAGTCATCATGGTTTTTTCTTTTTTTGTTTTTCCTGTTGTCTTTTGTGTGTTTTCTTTGTTCCACTTTCCTCTGCTGGCCTTGAACTTATAATCCGATTATAATTTTTCTGCTTTTTGTCCTCGTACTAACAATCATATTGAAAGATATTTTTCTTTGGAAATCCGGCATTTATCTGGATCTGTAAACACCGCTGAGGAAAACAACCGTCATACCATGATGTCATCGGTATTCTCCGTCTGAAATTGTCTTTACAAATTATCCTCCGGGAAAAAGGTGCTGACCCTCCTTCCTGCCCTGTTTCTGAAGGCGTGTTATCCTTAGCGCGGATCACAAAGGGCTAGCTCAAAATGAAGAAAACTTAAAAAACAAAATAGAATCTTAAAACGCGCAATAATTTTTTTTTTTAAAAAGATCTTATTTGTTTGTTTTCATGACTTAGGAAGGTGAGCTCTCTTGTTTGTTTCTGGCCGTTTGCAACGCTTGCTCTTTAGCCTACAGTTGAAGTGTCTAATTTATTTTAAGAGTTATTTATATGTGAATAATATCAACCCATCCCCACATATGATAAAAATACTTTTACTTGTATGTTGTTTGCTGTTTAACTTTATGTGTTGAGCTTTCAATTTTCTGCTTGTTTTTGTTTTTGTTCAAGAGGCTTACTCCAATTGGAAATCGGATATTCACTGAGGGTCTCTGTTTTGTTTAAAATATAAGTTTACCTCCTGCCTTGAAAACATTTTTTTTTTTTTTTTTTAGTTTTTTTACTTTTTTATTTATTTTTGGCTGCACTGGGTCTTCGTTGCTGTGCGTGGGCTTTCCCCAGTTTCAGCAAGCGGGGGCTACCCTTCGTTGCGGAGCACGGGCTCCAGGTGCGCGGGCTTCAGTAGTTGTGGCTCACAGGCTCCAGAGCGCAGCCTCAGTAGTTGTGGCACACATGCTTAGTTGCTCCGCGGCATGTGGGATCCTCCCGGATCAGGCCCTGAACCCGCGTCCCCTGCACTGGCAGGCGGACTCCCAACCACTGCACCACCAGGGAAGCCCTTGAACACATTTTTGTATAAATGTGAACACAGACAGGTTTTGGTTTGACCTGGGGAGGATTAGAAACCACAGCAGTGGGAGTCCTTGCTGGTGGCATCTGTGTGTCGTGGCCACAACTGGGGGCACCCCCGCCTGCATCCTGTCCTTCGGTCCCTCTGGGAGGAGGAACCCAGGGTAGCGAGACTTAGCCAGTGCAAAGTGGGATTGGAACCTGGCCACCTGAGTTGATAGGCCACACTATTAATGGCTGGTTTTATTTCCTCCTCCATCACTGCTTTGTTTACTCATGTCCCAGGGCATTTATTTATTTGCCTTATTAATTTTATCTGACAATCCATCGTCTTAGGTACCCCTTAAGGCCATCCTCCCGTGGTTCCTGATGCCTTCTGCCCTGAGCGCCTGCGCTGTCACCCTGAGCTGGGCTCCAGCACCTGGGCTTTGCCCAGCTCTGCCTTCTCTGCCATCTCTGCCCAACTCTTCCCAGCTCTGCCCCAGCTCTGCCCCATCTCTTCCCAGCTCTGCCCCATCTCTGCCCCATTTCTGCCCAGCTCCACCTAGCTCTGCCCCAGCTCTGCCCCGTCTCGGCCCAGGCAGAGCGCCCCAGCCTCTGGAGCTTTGATCCCCTCCCCTGCAGAGGAGGAAGGTACCAAGTGGTCCGGGAGGAGATGTAAAACACAGTGTCTATCCTGATAAGGGTCCAGACAGAGGGGTGAGCAGATCTGCTCAGGACCTACCACCCCCCACCCCAGCCCCGGCCCGTCAGACCCGTTGCCCCTGCCCTGCAGCCTGCATTCTGGGGTGGGGGGTGTTCGGGTCAGGAGAGGTGCTGGGAGGAAGAATTGGGGAGGCGCAGGGGCTAGTGCCTGAGGCCAGCAGGGGATG
This sequence comes from Neophocaena asiaeorientalis asiaeorientalis, assembly GCF_003031525.2. Lineage (NCBI taxonomy): Eukaryota > Metazoa > Chordata > Mammalia > Artiodactyla > Phocoenidae > Neophocaena > Neophocaena asiaeorientalis. The sequence goes on along the minus strand of NW_020173674.1, from coordinate 2,480,770 downwards.
AAGAGGTGATGTGACAGCAGGGGTGTGAGAAGGGGTGGGAGGGAGCCACTGGAAGGTCCGAGAACCTTCCAGGAGGAGAGGAAGAGCCCTGAGCAGGGAGGGACTTGGTGCTCTATTTAGAAGACTCTCTCCCATTTAGGGCCTACGCTGTGGCAGAAACACTTGGGTTTGTTGTTAACTTTGGTTTGAGAAAGCCACAGGGGGGCCTTCTGATCCTCATAAAGGACGGAGAAACTTCATATCGAAGCAGACACATAACTCTGCTCTTTGCCAACAAGTGCGTGCGTCCCCTCTCTCCGCAGGCCCATCATGCACCGAAACGTCCGCTACAACTGCAGGGTGATATTTCTGAACAGGTAGGTGACCGCTGGGAGCAGAGTGACCTGCCTGTCTCCCCTGAGCTCTAGGGGCCTGCGGGCACTCGTGCCAGTGCCCTGGGGCACGGTCCCTGGGAACCATGTGCAGGGAGGCTTCTTCTGGAACTACCTTAGTGGGGGCTGGTGTACCAGGCAGGTGACTCAAGTGGCACTGCTCCTGGTCTCCACCACCACTGACACCTTCGGGTGTTAGAAAGAGAGAGGCCACGGGGTGGGGTTTGGGGACACATGGCCCCATTGCTGGGAGGTCAGCCCAGGGAGAGAGGCCTTGTCATGTCCCCTCGCAGACCCTGGACATCAGCTGCCCGCAAGCGCCCCCCGGCCGGGTCTTAGCTGCCCTGTGCCCGTCGACTGTCGGGGTGGACGGACCGGCAGCTGCTTCTCGTCAGGGGTCGTGTTCATCTCAGGAGTGGCCTTGTCCCCCTGCCTGTAGGAAGATCCTCCTCATCAGACCCAAAATGGCCTTGGCCAACGAAGGCAACTACCGAGAGCTGCGCTGGTTTACCCCGTGGTCCCGGAGTCGGTGAGTCGCTGCCCAATGCCAGGAGCCGGGTTTGTGACTGCTCCTTGAATACTTGCGAAACATCTTCCTGTGTGTAGCTTGAGCAGGTCGTGGGGGAGATAAGTCCCTGCCCCACAGCACCTGTCACTTAGCTATAGCTGCGCTGACACTGCCGATTCATTTATAGCCCACTTACCACAGACCACATGAAACTCGATCATCAGTCACCCATCCTCCATCATTATACCTCTGATCCTGTATATCACGGTTTCCCAGCTCCAGCCCCATTGCTTTGGGCTGGATCATTCTTGCCGTGGGGGTCCGTCCTATGCATGGAAAGGCGTATAGCAGGATCCCTGGCCTCCACCTGATAGACACGGCCATTTGTGACAATTTAAAATGTCTTCAGACATTGCCAAGTGTCCCCTGAGGAGAGGATCGTCCCCAGTTGAGAACCCCTGCCCTGTATGCTTCTTATAGCTATTCCTGTCTATTTATGGTTGCTGCTATTACAAATGGAATTTTATGTAGGAAAACTTGAGATTTCGTGTGTTGCTTTTGTAACTGGCCACTTACTACATTCTCTTATTGGGTCTAGTAGTTATTCTATTGATTTTCTTAGTTTGTTTTTTTTTCAAGTAGAAATTATGTAATAGAAAACTAATTTTACTTCTTTCTAATATTTACATCCCTCAGTTCATTTTCTTTTTTTTTTTTTTTTTGCACTATGCAGGCCTCTCACTGTTGTGGCCTCTCCCATTGCAGAGCACAGGCTCCGGACGCGCAGGCTCAGCGGCCATGGCTCACGGGCCCAGCCGCTCCGTGGCATGTGGGATCTTCCCGGACCGGGGCACGAACCCGTGTCTCCTGCATCGGCAGGCGGACTCTCAACCACTGTGCCACCAGGGAAGCCCCCTCAGTTCATTTTCGAAACTACTTTTCTTGGCCAGCGTTTCTAGAACAATATTCTAGATCATTTCTAGAACAAATGTCTTTGATAACAGGCATTTTTGTCTTTTTCCCAACTTGACTTGGAAAGCTCTTCCTGTTTCTGATTTGGTTTCAGATTTATATCCATCCTTAGTTATTTTTACTTTGGGGATTTAACATTAATTGAGAATGATTGTTGAATTTATCAAATTTCTTCTTAGCATATGTTGAGATGAACATGGTAAGTCTTTGCATGTCTTTATAAGCTCCAAATGGATGTGGTATGTTAAACTTTGTTTCCATTTGCTAGTATCTATTCAGGATTTCCCTCTCTTCCCTAAATTTTTTTTTTTTTTTTTTTTTTTGCGGTACGCGGGCCTCTCACTGCTGTGGCCTCTCCTGCTGCGGAGCACAGGCTCCGGACGCACAGGCTCAGCGGCCGTGGCTCACGGGCCCAGCCGCTCCGAGGCATGTGGGATCTTCCCAGACAGGGGCACGAACCCGTGTCCCCTGCATCTGCAGGCGGACTCTCAACCACTGCGCCACCGGGGAAGCCCCTCTCTTCTCTAAATTTATATGCCAGTGTTATGTTAGTTAAAAAAATTTTTTTTCTGTGCTCTGAATGCTTTAAATATAAAAATCATGTAATATCAGGTAATAATATGACAGAACTTCTCTTTACAATTGGGAATGTTGTATCAAATAGTGTTTACTTTTACCCTTTTTTAGTGAGGCATAAATAACATGCAATAAGATATGCAGGTTTTAGGAGCTTTCTTTCTTGACAGTTGTGTGCCTTCGTGCAGTCACACCCTAAAGAAGACAGAGCCATGTCCACGGCACCCCTGCCCCTTTCCAGATGACGCCCCCAGGGTTAGTCTTCTCCTCTCTTACATTTCATACAAGTGGAGTCACACCGTGTACGTTCCTTTGTAAACGGCTTCTTTAGCTTAACGTGATGGTTTTGAGATTCGTCCAATGGTTTGTTCCTTTATGCATAGTACAGATAGTTTGCTCTTTTATATAATAATATGGTTTTGTAATTCGTAAATAATTCTATAAGCTTGATAACAAAAAAGAAATACACAACCCGCCCCCCCCCGCAATCTGCCCCGTCTCCGAGCCCTGCTCTCCATAGCTGTCCATTTCCATTTTCCGTTTTTCTCCTTTCTCCTGCAGCCTCTGGGTTCCGCCTTGGTATTTCTTTTTTTTTCCTTTTTTTAAAAAATTAATTAATTAAGTTTTTTGGCTGTGTTGGGTCTTCGTTTCTGTGCGAGGGCTTTCTCTAGTTGTGGCAAGCGGGGGCCGCTCTTCATCGCGGTGCGCGGGCCTCTCGCTGTCATGGACTGTCTCGTGGCGGAGCACAGGCTGCAGACGCGCAGGCTCAGTAGTTGTGGCTCACGGGCGTAGTTGCTTCGCGGCATGTGGGATCCTCCCAGACCAGGGCTCGAACCCGTGTCCCCTGCATTAGCAGGCAGACTCTCAACCACTGCGCCACCAGGGAAGCCCCCGCCTTGGTATTTCTAACTCGTGCAAACATTGCCATTTCGTGGCCTCCTGCTCTGGAAGGACAGGATTTGGCCCACAATTCAGCCCTCACCGTTAGTTTCTCTGACCTCCTCTTCCTAACACGGGCACTTCACAGTTTTCTGGTTAAGTTTGTTTAAAAAAACAAATATTCATCTGAGTGAATTTGATGATCTAATTGGCTTTATTCAATGATTCAGGAACTGGGCAGCCTCCCACTAGTAAATAGAAGGGGCTGTACACAATGGAAGATTTTTATAGGCAGAAGAAGGACAGGACAAGAAGGTATTAGCGAGAGAAATGTTTCAGGCCAGGCCCTCCTCTTTGATACAGAGGGCACAGCAAGCAGGGTCTTTTTTTTTTTTAGTTGATGTATAGTTGATTTACAACGTTGTGTTAATATCAGCTGTACAGCACAGTGATTCCGTTATATATATACGTCTACATTTTTTAAATACTCTTTTCCATTATGGTTTATCACAGGATATTGAATATAGTTCCCTGTGCTATATGGTAGGACCTTGTTGTTTATCCATTCTGTATGTAACAGTCCAATTTGCTAATCCCAAATCCCAGTCCTTCCCTCCCCCTTGGCAATCACAAGTCTGTTCTGTATGTCTGTGAGTCTGTTTCTCTTTCGTAGGTAAGTTCATCTGTGTCGTATTTTAGCTTCCACATATAAGTGATATCATATGGTATTTGTCTCTCTCTGTCTGACTTACTTCACTTAGTACGATCATCTCTAGGTCCATCCATTTTGTTGCCGACGGCATCATTTCGTTCTTTTTTAGGGCTGAGTAATAGTCCATCGCATACATATACCACGTCTTCTCTATCCATTCATCTGTCGGTGGACATTTAGGTTGTTTCCATGTCTTGGCCCTTGTGGACAGTAACAGAGGGTCTTCGTCGTGCAGAGCCTGCCTCCCCAGTGTGAGCAGGACGTCAGACTGACTGTTCTTAGAGGTTGAAACTGCAGTTAAGTCTTGGCTTCCTGTCTTGGGGCAGATGACTCCATTTGGGGCTTGCTGTCTCTCTGTAACCAGTCACAGCTCAGCGTTTCACGATCGGCCGATATCTGCGTTCACAACTGAGCCGCAGATTGTGTTCTGAGTCCGTGTTTCTTCGCTCATTTCTCCTGCCTGGAGTCGACCAGAGTCAAGTTCCTTTGCTTTCAATCTCTGTTCCCGCCCAACACCCCTCCCACAGACAGACAGGCACTTCCTGCCCCAGTCTGCTTATTGTCCCCCAGGCTGGCTGCACAGCCGGCACCCCCTCCCTGTCACAGTTCTCTGGGACTTCTCTTCCCTCCTGGGTTTGCTCAGCCTCCTAGATGACTGTCTTCCCCTGTCAGTCACTCATTCAGGGCTCAGCCCCACTGAACTGCCCCCCACCCTACTTCAGATGCCAATCACAAGTCTGTTACTGTGGACACATCCATTTGTCCAACATGCAGCAAACCAAATGCCGAGATGCTGAGGTTTGCAACTGTGCAGTCAGGCCACCCAAGATGGCTGCCCTCTTGGCTCTCTGTACATCCCCGCTGGACCAGTCCCTGCCTCACCTACACCCCACTCACCTGACTCACCTTCCCCCTTAGTCATAGAGCCTAATCTATGCCTACATACTTGCCCCCTGGGCCGCAGCTAGTGACGACTGTTCTAATCTTTAGATCAGAACTATCCATGACAGTTTATCAAAGGGGCAGTAAGGGACATGCCCCTTGGCTGGTTTCCCTGGTAACCGATGAGCCAGCCTCCACGTTCTTGTAAAACAACTGGGCTACGTGAAGCTGGGAACGTATTCAATTAAAGAGAGGAAAAAAAGAAAGAAAGAAAAAAATAACTAAAGTGAGCTACATCAGTAAAGGCGGTTTACAAGCAGAGGGGTTTTAACAAGCTGTTCCCCAGTCTGCTGCTCTGCAAGGCAAGCTCAAGAGTTCCTTTTAGCCATCAGCTTCTGTTAACTCTAGGGCCATGGTTTCAGTCCCCCCAGCCTTCTAAACATTCCTCAGTCTTGAGGAAAGGGGGCCATGACCACTCTGGCTGCTTCCTACTGAAGAGGGATGTAGGCCTAACAAAGTTTTGACGAATGAAACTGTTTCGAATTTGATAGCAAATACTCACAAATCCCAAGATGAGGCCAAGACTTTGGGCTTAAGGATACAAGACAAACAGCAAGTAGAGAGTTACGACAAAAAGGGATATAAATCCTAGCAAACACAGAACGATAATACCTAGTTTAACCAGTCCCTCAAACATAGACCTTATTCTTGCTGGGATCCATTAGAAGATATTTCTTAAGAGATCAAATCCAGGTTTTTGGGATGACATTTGTTGGAGCCAAGCTGCCTTTTGTCTGATTTTATCTAAATAGGTTTTAACTTCTGATGTGATATTAATACAAACATAGCAGGAACTATTGGCCACTACAACCATGCCCCCTTTTTCTGTTAAAATATAACCTAAAGCAATTTTATTGTCCAGTAGCCTTCTGGCTAAAGAATCTAGAGCCCTCTGCTGGGAAGCTATGGCTTGAGCTGTCTCGTTTGCTGCTATCCCTAAAGTAAAAGATTTCATAGTTATAAGAGGAGACATTGACGACATAAGTTTGCAATTGGCAGCTAGCAGATACTGTTTTGAGAACAGCTGGTGGTGTCCTTGAGTCCGATACAGTTCAAAAAATTCAAGTTCTCAGGAATACTGGAGCGTGTCTGAAACCACACCCACCATGGCCATCCAGCTCTGTTTTGGATGCCTGAACCACAGTTACTCTATTTTGATTTTTGAATACACTCTTTTCCTCAGTGGTTAAAGCAGATGTACAATGCATGTTTGATAGGCCACAAAACAGGTCGTTCTGGTTAGTATAAAGTTTAAGTTAAATCATGTACAAGCCAGAATGACTTCCCCATACCTCAACATGTGAAAATTTCCTCCATCATTTTCCCCTTTTGATTGCAGGTCTTTTGATAAAAAGCATTTATGATCAAAATATTTGTCCCTCGATGCCAGGGCGGTTGCTGCCTGCTATGGGTCCATCATATCACTCGGTGCTAGGCCAGCTTGTTACAGATATAAACAAATATATATGCCTAGTTATCCACGTTGGGGAAACTAGTCAGACTCAGTGAACAAGCACAGAAGTATGCTAGCAAGGAAACCTTTTATAGGCTATACATTTTATCAATTACACTGAATTGTCACGGAAACATTTTACATGTGCTTTTAGCAGTAGACTTAAAGCAAGCACTGGTACATGTCACGAGTACTTATACTCTGTGACAACTTCACTAGAGAATTTTCTTTCCATCTTTGGGGGCAAAGGTATGGTTAGAAGTAAAGCAGTAACTTTAATGTTGATAGGGGAGACAAATATTTGGTAAACAGTAAGTTGAATTAGTAGAATGGGTCTGGACCAGATTCTTGGGTCAGCTGTCTACAAATGCTGTCTTCTTCTCATCCTGGAGTGGGTGTTGTTTGGGTCAGCAGTCCTTTCTGTAGACCAGTCTGATGCAGAGACCCCTCGTAAGTGGGAAATATGAACTCAAGAGTCAGTTCCCTTGTTTCACTGTGCTTGAGCTACTTATGAATACCTGATAAGGGTCCTTTCATCTAAGTTGGAGACAGAGTCCTTTAAATGATGACGTTTTGTTTTGTTTTTGCAATACACGGGCCTCTCACTGTTGTGGCCTCTCCCGTGGCGGAGCACAGGCTCCGGACACGCAGGCTCAGTGGCCACGGCTCATGGGCCCAGCCACTCCACGGCACGTGGGATCTTCCCGGACCGGGGCACGAACCCGTGTCTCCTGCATCGGCAGGCAGACTCTCAACCACTGCGCCACCAGGGAAGCCCGAAATGATGACTTTTTTAGTGTGTATAATCCCTGGTTGCAGGTCATGGGGCCTCTGATTTTCATCCAAAGAGAGATTCCTGTGATCAGCTTCTGAAACAAGCTTCCTTCTTCCCATTGGTAACCACTAGTTTGTTCTCTATATCTGTGAGTCTGTTTCTTTTTTGTTATATTCACTAGTTTTATTTTTTAGATTTCACATATAAGTGATATCATACAGTGTTTATCTTTCTCTATGTGACTTATTTCACTAAGCATAGTGCCCTCCAAGTCCATACACAATGTCGCAAATGGCAAAATTTCATTCTTTTTCATGGCTGAGTAGTATTCCATTGTGTATATGTATTGCATGTTCTTTATCCATTCATCTGTTGATGGACACAGGTTGCTCCCATGTCTTGGCTATTGTAAATGTGTTGCTATGAACATTGGGGTGCATTTAACTTTTCAAATTATGTCTTTGTTTTCTTCTGATTTATGCCCAGGATTGGGATTGCTGGATCATATGGTAGCTCTATTTTTAGTTTTTTGAGGAACATCCATACTGTTTTCCACAGTGGCTGTACCCATTTACGTTCCCACCAACAGTACCCAAGGGTTCCCTATCTGTTCTGTTCTTTGATGCACCTAATATGTTTTCATATCTTCAAATGTTTTAATTTTTCAAATTATTTTCTTAGTTTTGAGCTCACTTTTATCTTCTATTGTCTGATTATCTTTGCTATCTTGCATTGGCTTCCGTTGTCTCTAACTCTATGCCAATGTAGATCTCTAGTTCACTTTTTTTTCCCTCCGTTTCTAATGTTGAAATGTTGAATCCTTTCAGACCATCACTCAATTAATGGTGCCTGTAGAAAGGGTGGCAGTGGATACTGAGCTGGAACCAGAAGCTTTCATTCTGGTACAGTTAAAAAACAAAACAGAGTTTTTACCCTTCGGGAGTTGTTCCAAAATGGTGACGATAAAATGGTTCTGTCACTGTGTCCCTGCTTTAGTAATGAGTCCATCACAGCTTCAAGATGCTATTTGAGGCTTTTGTAGGAAAACAGAAAAAAGGCCCAGTTCTTGACTGCAGAGAACTTAAGAATCTAGGTTCACTTTCATTAGATTCTTAGGTGGATGCCCCAAATCTGAGCCCAGCAAGACGGGGGTGTCGGGGGGCGGGGGTGTCGAGGGGGCTCTTGTAGCTCCCAGGGGGCCAGAAAAGACTTGAAATTAGCATGGCCAGGAGTGGTTTCTCGGCAGAAATACGCTGCTAGGGTTTCTCCAGGGGATGTTCGCTGAGGAAGAAGAACAGCCCATCAGAGGCGCTGTGCAGAGCAGGAGGGGCCCAGGTGTGGAGGCAGCTGGAAAGATGGGGCGGGCCAGCGTGAAGCCAGCTTGGAATGACTCACTGCCGATCCGGAGGCTTTATTGTCGGTCCTCTGGTTCTTTAATGAAGTGTGCGGACCTCATGAGCCATCCGCTAGGTGTTGGTTGGCTTTGGAGCAGGGCGTGGGGAGGAGCAGAGGTGAACCTGCATCGTTCCCTGGTGGGCTTGCCTGCGACTGGTTCTGAACGGACCTTCATGCAAGTTGAGGGGAGAGGCGAGGGTGAAGGGAGAAACCTTGGGGCAGCTCTTCCCTCTAAAACAATCGTGAGGTAGCAGCATCGCCATCACCGAGCCTACCGATGGTGAACTCATTATGGGATGCCAAGGCGGCTCGCGGGTCAGAGGACGTCTCCAGTTTCTTTTCCCTTCATTGGTGAGGGAGAAACAGCATTGTCCTCTCGATTTCTCTGCTTTTAAAATTTACTTAAGTAAAAGCCACGAACATCTCCCAGAAGGTTCTTGTGAATCCCAAGAAAGCGAAAAGAAATCTAGTTAATTAAATGTCTTAATGGTGCATCTGGTAACAGCCTATTTGAGGGCAGATTTGGAAGCCATCTATTGTTCGAATTCTACCTTTTCGTGCAGACCGTGGGATGGCCTGTACTAAAATTGTGTATTGAACTCTCTGTCCAGCTCATACAATTTGGAACGTTATTCGATTACTTCAGTGATGATATCGGTTTGTCAGCGTATGTTGGGTTCATGCAGTGTGATCGTTTTGATTCAGGACCCTTGATCGGGAATTCCACCTGGATTTCTCCGTGGGGAAATACGACTTATTTTCAGATAATCCCCGTGACATGCCTCTCAGATGCCGTGCGTGAAGGTGTTAACGCAAGTCTGTGCGCGCAACGCACAGTGAGGCCAAGCAAACTGAAATGTCAGAGTTTGGAGCAGAGAAAGGTTTTTTTGCAGGGCCACGCGAGGAGCCGAGGTGGCTCAGGCCCTGAGAAGCCTCCAGCTCCCCGAAGGGTTTTGACAAAGCATTTTTAAAGGCCAGGAGAGGAGGGTGTTGCAGGATACGTGATCAGCTTGTACACAATCTGATTGGCTGGCCGTGAGGCAGCAGGGTGGTGTCCCAGGGGTTAATATGATCAGTCCTTAGGCTCCAGGAGACCTGGGGCTACGTGTTCATGGTCACTGAGTAGTTCTTCCATTTGGTGGTGGTGGTAGGGGGCTGTTCACATCTGTAAAACAACTCAGGAAATGTGCGTCAACTACTGTTACCTAGGTACTTCAGAGAGGAGCTAACGCAGAGGCTATGGGGGAAGGCCTGTCCCAGGAAGGCCCCCATGGTGTCCTGGTCAGTTACAAAAGGGTGGGGAAGCCAGGCAATGGTAGGAGAGCACCCAGCGTCTCGCTGTCATGTGGCCTGGGAGCCTCATCGAGTAGGCTTATACTTGCCTTTTTGCCTTAAATCGACGGTTCCTTTGCCAGCTCGTCCGTTCCAAGCTCTCGTTTTGAGTTTTGCTCTACGTCTGGGTGCCGTTCTGCGTATTTCCCGGATGGTCCTTCTCACATCTGTGGTGGTTTCCTTTCCAGGCAAACAGAGGAATATTTTCTCCCCCGGACGATACAGGACCTGACAAAGCAGGTGAGTCTCGGAGAAGAAAACCCGTTCTCGGTCAGACGTCACTCTGGGGTGGGCCGTGGGGGCAGGACCCGTCGGGTCAAAGTAACGGGCATCACCGTGGCCCGTGTAAGGAGCACAAACAAAGGGGTGATGTCTGTAACAAGTGGGGAGGGTCCCGGGAGCAGAGGGGTGGGGGGACGGTGGGCGTCTCCTTTCCCCTGTGTGATGCCTGTCCTGTCCCTGCCCTCTCCTCTCCTCTGGCTCACTCAGCGGGGTAGAGGGCTCAGGGGAGCCTGGGGGAAGGGGTTCCTGCCCCACCTCGCCGGCCGGCTGTTCCCTGCTGGGCTGGGGCTCGGGCTTAGGGACTGCCCAAGAAGCCGGGTTTGGAGGGTTTCTAGTATAAAACTCATGAAGGACTTTCCTTGGCTGCCTGTTCATTCTGTGAAAACTCAGCATCAGAAATCTGTCTTGTCCTGTCTTATCTTTTGCACCTGGCTGGCCAGGTCTGAAGAGCTTTGACTTTGCAGCCTTATCTGGGGGTCTTGACCATCCCCTTCGTCCTGGAAGCTGCTGCGGTGGGACAGCTGGGACCCGGTGCCGTCCACTTCCTGCGGGGCGTTGAGAGCCAGGGGCACAGAGCGGGTGTTTCAGGGGGGCCCTGATTTCTCCGGCTCCTGCTTGAGTTTCCATTCTGGTTGCCAAGAGTATCAGTTTGTTTAGGCCACCATAACCAAGCACCACAGCCTGGGTGGCTTAAACAACAGACATTCACTGTCTCCAGTCCTGGAGGCTGGAATCCGAGACCCAGGTGTGGGCAGGGCTGGGTCCTCCTGAGGCCTCTCTCCTCGGAGTGTAGACGGCCGTCTCCTCCCTGTGTCCTCACGGGGTCGTCCTTCTGTGTGTGTCTGTGCACTTTTCTCCTCTTCTCATAAGGACACCAGTCACATTGGATTAGGGCCCCACCCTAGTGACCTCATTTTACCTTCATCACCTCTTTAAAGATCCTCATCTCCAAACACAGCCACATCTGAGGTCCTGGGGCTTAGGGCCTCCGCACATGAATTTCGGGGACACAGTTTAGCCCATGACACCCAATTCTCTGCACCCCTCACTGTTGCACTCAAGGTGGTTCATGGGGACACACTGAACCTCCGTGGTGGAGCAGGTCGGCAGGGACGCATCTGGACCTTGGGGATGGATCTGGGGGGTGGGACAGGAGTGCCCTTCTCCCCAATCCCACCAGCCCCCAGACCCTTTTCCTCTTTATGCCAGGGGTCTCCGCCTGCCTCTCACTTCCCTGGCCCTTGGGCCAAGATCACCGCTGCTCGGGAGCCAGATTAAGTCACTGGCACCGGTTCTGATCCCTAAGAGAGGATGTCCGAGGGGCCAGCTTGGGTTGGTGCCTCCCGCGAGGCAGTCAGGGCTGGGCACAGCTGAGGTTGGGGACAGGGGCTCTCAGCCAGGTCTGGTCGCCTCCCATGTGACCTGGAAACTTTTCTGACCGTGAATTGCAGCAATGGGAACAATTTAAGTTCATCGTGATCCAGAATACAGTGAGTGTGTGTGTGTGTGTGTGTGTGTGTGTGTGTGTGTGTGTGTGAAACAAACATTTCAGCAGCAATCCCCCTGCTGCGAGAAATCCTCCGTTTCATTCTTCTAGGACCCTTTGATATCCTAGAAAACATACCAGGTGACCCCCCTAAACCAATGTGGGGGCCGCCTGCAGGTGGAGGGATGCTGCTTGGTGTCACTGGTTGAGAGCAAGTTGCAGAAATTGGCCCTGGGTGCAAGTGGATTAAAGTTCAGGGGAGTTTTCAAGAAACAGGGCAAACCAGCCCCGTAACTGCTGTAACCTGGATAATTCAGGTCAGGGGCCCGTCACTGAGAGCCCCCCTGCATGCTTTGTTTATCACCCAGTTGCCCCGAGCCCTGGTCTTGTCACAGGAAGATGGGGTCAAGATTGCAGCCCTAACCCTGTGATAAGGAATGCGAGGCACCCGTTGTAGGGTGTGCAGTGGTCCCGGGACGGCCAGCTCGGGGTCCTGGCCGAGGGCTGTGTCCGTGGCAAGAAGCATCAGAACAGAAAATGCCAGGCCTGCCCCTCGGTTCTTGCCCTTGGTGATAAAGGGAGTTGAACTCACTAACACACACGTCAGGGGACCCAACCAAGAGTGCTGGGATGCGGTCCAGGCCCGCCAGGATGATTTTTTGGCTGAGCGAAATGGCAGCGCAGCTGAAACTTGGTCCCCGAGAGAGGAGGCCAAGGTGGGCCCCACGCCCGGGTGATCCTGTCAGCACTTGCTCATCTCGGTGACTGCTCAGACCGGAGGGGCGGCCTCAGGGGCAGCTCCGTCCCTGCCCTGGAAGCTCCCCCACCTCGGGGGACACGAACGTAGCTCCTAGAGACACAGGGACCCTGCGTCCTGCCCCAGCCCTGCCGTTCAGGGGCTGGATGACCCGTCGGCTGGCGTGAACTTTGTAAGAGCTCAGTCCGTTCGTTTCTGACGTGGGGATGGGACCCCCAGGAGCACAGATGATGTCAGAAGAGCATCCAGCCCATGCTGCTGCCGCTGGCCGTCTGGGCCCGTGGAAGCTTCAGGAACCGAGTCACAGTTGACTGCAGCCACAGTCAAGCTCGTGGCAGCTCAGCTCGGCTTCCAGGTGTGACTGAGGCCCTTGGGTCAGCGGAGGAGATGCCTGCTGGCCCCTGGGCTGGGAATGCTCCGGGTCGAGGAAGGATTCATTAGTACTTGAAACAAAATCGTGGCCTTCGTGCAAGTCTCATGCGTGACATCTGGCGTCCTGGTTCAGTACCTGGCCCAGACGGGATGGCCAAGGGGTCTCAAGCGCTCTGGTCTCCCGACCCAGGAAACCGTGCCCTTTGGGGATGCTGTCCTCTCCACCCGGGACACGTGCATCGGGAGTGAGGTCTGCGAGGAACTCTGGACACCCCACAGGTCAGCCTTACCCTCTGCGCCGTAGATCCCATCCTCGCTGGGCCCCGGAGGGCTGGAGGTTTGCAGCCTTCCTGGCGTCATGGCCTGGGGCTGGGGAGATGCCCTGGGAGCTGCGGGGCTGGGAGGGTGGGTTGGGGACACCGGTCTCTTTTCTTTGCCCTCGTCTGCCCACAGCCCACACGTGGACATGGGCCTGGACGGCGTGGAGATCTTCACCAATGCCTCAGGCAGCCACCACGTGCTACGCAAAGCCCACGCCAGGGTGGACCTGGTGACCACGGCCACCACCAAGGTAGGAGGCGGCGGGGATGCTGGAGCGTGTCTGTCTCACGCTTGTGACCCCAGCGCCCAGTGCCAGGCGGGGCCCGAGCGTGAGGATGCTCGGCGCTTCTGGTTACAGCCGCAGCTGACCGGTGTGCGTGACGCCCCTTCCCGGGCCCCACTTGCCTGACCTCATTTAACCCTCAAAACTGCCCTACGGGCCAGGTGCTGTTGACACCTCTGCTCTTTGGAGCAGGACACTCGGTACATGGCGGTCAAGTGGCCCCTGGGCTCACACCCCAGCCATCCGGTTCCTGGGCTCTTGACCATCATACTGGTCTCAGGACAAGTGACGTGGTGACCGGGAACCAGGATGCCCGTTGGCACCACAGCAAGGCACGGGGAGCGCCCACGAGTTTGCCCCTCTTGCTGGCAGCGTGACACCAGGGGCCGTGTTTGCTCTTTCCTGGGACAGAGTCTCGGCTTCGTGACCTGGGGGGGTTTGTCTTCTCTGAAGCTGCATCTCCCCTCCTGTCTGGTGGAGGTGACAGCGCCTGCCTTGACGGGTAGTTGGGAGGCGAGAATGGGTGATTCGTGTGATGCCTGGTACCTTGGAAGGCCGAGAGCACCATAGCTGCGGACATTCCCTGGAGGCGCACGTTTTCTTGCTGGGGTCGGGGGCTAATTATGACACAGTCGCAGGGGCGTCTGAAGCTTCGTGTGTTTGGGCCGGAGGAGGGTGAAGGGGACGGACCACCGTTGACCGTTGCCGTCCCCTGCATTTTCCAGAACGGCGGGATTTACTTGCTGGCCAATCAGAAGGGCTGTGACGGGGACCGGCTGTACTACGATGGCTGTGCCCTGATAGCCATGAACGGCAGCATCTTTGCCCAGGGGTCCCAGTTCTCTCTGGACGACGTGGTACGAACCAGCCCGTGTGGGATGGTGGGAGGGTCTCTGGTTCAGGGGCTGTGTTCTCTGTTCTCCCCCATGACGGGGGGTCTGACGTGGCCCCCGTGGTGGGTCCTGCTGGTTCTGATTGCTTCCTCTTCACCTCCTTGTTTCGGGAGGGATCCTTACCCTGAGGTTACGGGGACCGCCCGCACAGCACGCCGGACGGATGGGATCCCCAGCAGTTTATCAGCCCCACGTGCCCTGCAGGGTCCCCCGGACGCTGCACTTGGAGCTGAGGGAGAGGCCAGGAGCTGCAGGAGTGGGCTTTGTAGTGACAAGAGGCGTGACCCTGGGTTCCCGGGAGGATGTGATGGGCTTGTTTGAAGAATCCCACAGCCGGGGCTGGCGGGGAACCGGAGCCAGTCCTCAGGAATGAGCAGACACCGCTCCTGGTCCCCGTGATGAGAGCGGAGCCCGTCCGTGGGGGCGGATCCACGAGGGGGCTTGCAGGTGGGCCATTAGGGGGGTTTCCCCAGAGATCAAGGCAGCACACGTTCCCTGTGGGCCCTGCCCCGCGGGTTCTGGAAGCAGCATTGGAGACCCCCACCCTCCTCATTCTGGGGGGCGCCCTGGTCTCACTGGACTGATGACCAGCTGGGGGCACGTCCCCCCAATGTTGTCGTAACCTCACTGGAGCCACAAATACGAAAACTGCACACCCTCTGCTTCTGAAAACACATTAACGTGGGTGCAGAGCTTTCCCATGCGATTGGACGTAAGTTTCCTTTACGGAGAGAATAAGACAAGATGAAAAGGTGCTTGTAGAGAAATCGCGTGGCTCTCCCTGTTGGTTTTCTTTCTTTTTTTCTTAAGCACCCAAGAAGGAAAATGGCTTTTACTGCCCAAAAAGTGGGAATAGATTCCACTTCTGCAAACGCAACGCAGCATAGCTTTCAGTGCTGCCGGAAAGGGTCACTTTGACTGGGCTCAGACGGTCAGTACGGGTTTCATATGGCATCGCACATCTTGTCTCTGGATCCAACTTGGGTTTTTTTTGGAAGCAAGTGTTGGAAATGCTCACTCACAGAGGCAGGTG
>NW_020173674.1:2442138-2465289 GCF_003031525.2 Neophocaena asiaeorientalis asiaeorientalis | reverse complement strand
CCGCCCCACAGAGGGAGGGGGGAAGAAAAAAAAAAAAAAAAAAAAAAAAAGTCTCCGGGGATTGCACTGCCGGAGCAAAAGGCAAGCAGTGTCACAGAATAAGAAAGTCTGCAGGACCCTCTGTGGTAGCTTCTGTCGCTTCACCTCCTTGGCATCCACGCAGATGAGGTGATGTTTCATGCCTTCCGCAGTCTCCTTAGGGTTGTTGGCAAGGAAGTGGTTATGAAACCAAACTTCGGTTTCAAAATGGGCCAAGGAAAGGAACTTTGAAAAGAATCCCACGGTGTTTTCTTGCCCAGAGGGAAGCCCGAGGTTTGGCAGTCTGGGCCCCGGCAGCGGGAACACTCCGTCTCCCCGCAAGAGTCGTCCTGATCGTGGTCCCTCAGACCTTGCTTTCCAAGTGGCTGCGTCCCCAAAGGCGTCCTATTGTTTAGTATTAACCATGTCAAAGACGGAAGGGCGTTGCAGGGGAAGATGAAGTCCATGCAGACGGCTAGGCGTTCATCTGCTCCAAACATGCTTCAGTGCACGTCGGTTTGGCCAAAGCACTCAGCCAAACGTCAGAGCCACAGGCACCTGGTGGCAGGATTCACTGGCAGGTGGGTTGGGGGGGGTCACGTGCTCCAGGATGAGCAGGCGTGCAGGTCACTCCAGGTTCTGGACCCCATCCAGGCCCTCCAAGGAGCCCCCATTTCAGCAAGCACGCAGGTGATTCTTCGCCATACGAAAACCTGGGGACCATTGTCTCCCACCCCCGGAGGGGGCTTTTGAGCCAGAGTTCTCTGATTTTGCCTGAGTGTTCGGGAGAGAGGTGGCATCACTGCCCTGCGGCCAGGACAGTGCCCTTCTGTTCTGCCACCTCCTCCGTGGTCAGCTGACCTTCTCGAGGGTACATGCTTCTCACAGCCTCGATCGAGCCTTTGTGCAAGGCTAGCCTAGTTCTGGGGAAAGTGGACTGGAGCCTTCTTCTCAGGAAGGGTTCACTCCTCTGGCGTCTTCTCACTTTCTGTGGCTTTGTCAAGGCAGCCCGGCGGCTTCAGTGACCCATCACTTGGGAAATGACAGGAGAACCAAAGGACGTGGCAACTCTTTATTCTCTGTCTCTTCACGGGTGTTTCCAGCTTGGGTTAGGCCCACTGGTGACACAGGTAGCTGTCCACAGCCCAGCGGCAGGAGCGGGGGCCCAGCCACCCTGTGTCCCCCAGTGGTGCCCAGAAGCAGTTCTTGCTGTCCTGCACCTGTGTGTATGAGACAGTGTCCTCATATAATTTGATTAGTGTTTTTTTTCTTCATAAGGGAAGGAGTAACGTCTATGAGTTAAAACTTTTCCCTTTTCTGTAATTTGTTGCAAGTGGCAGAACCCCCATCTCATCTGGGTTCGAAGGAATGAAGCATCACCTCCTAGAACACAGGCAGCACGTCCAGGCCAGGACCCCAGCATGATGACTGCCGGCGCTCTGGCTCCACCCCTCTGTCACTCTCCATCTGGGCCTTCCTCTGTGTGGGCTTCATTTTCAATTGCCTCTTGGTCACAGGATGGCTGCAGGAGCTCCAGCCACGCATCTTCATGCAGCCCCGTTCAAAGGCAGAAGAGGGGCCCTTGCTCCTCATGTGTCTTTTTAAGAAGCTTTCCCAGAAGCCCCAGCAGACATTTATGGACAGGATTGTGTCCTGTGCCGTGATTAACAAATCACCGGGAATTCAGTGGAAGTTCCCGTGGCAACGACAAGAGGAAAGGGCTTTGGGTCAGCAGCACCACTGGCTGTCCCCTCTCCCTGGACCCCCAGTCCCTGCCTTAGAAGGCATAATTCATTCGGGTGCCATTTGGCACACCTACGAAAACAAATTAGACGTGTGAGTGAAAAAACAAAACAAAACAGGAAATCACGATTTCTCTTTGAAACTCCCTTCTCCAGGAAGTCCTCACCGCCACGTTGGATTTGGAGGACGTCAGAAGCTACAGGGCAGAGACTTCGTCTCGAAACCTGGCGGTAAGTGCTTATAGACACACACGTGGGATGCGCGTCAAAGACCCAGACTTTTTTTTAAATAACAGCTTTATTGAGATGTCATTCCCTTACCACACAATTCACCAATTTCGGCACACGGTTCAGTGGATTTTAGTGTATTCGTGGAGTCAAGCAGCATCGCCACAATCAGCGTCAAAACATTCTCATCACCCAAAAGAAACCCGGACCCACGAACTGTTACTCTCCGTCCACCTCCCCCAGGGCCCGCGGCAACCATCAGTTTGCATTGTCGCTGTGGATTTGCCAATTCTGGACGTTTCACAGAAATGGAATCATATCATATGTGGCCTTTTGCGTCTGACTTTTTTCGCTGAGAATAATGTTTTGTGGTCCGTCCACGCTGTAGCACGTGTTAGTGCTTTATTCCTTTCTACGGTAGAATCATATTCCACTGAACGGATAGGCCACGTGCTGTCTGTCCATTCACCTGTCGGTGCACGTCTGGACCATTTCCACTCTGTCTGTGATGAATTGTGCTGCTGTGGACGTATGCCCGGGTGTCTGTGTGGACGTGTTTGCGTGTCCTTTGTTATATACCTGGGACTGGACTGCAGCGTCCTGTGGTGGTTCCCTGTGTGACTGTAGGAGGCCCTGCCAGACTGTCCTCAGCCACTGCCCATCTCACGTCCCCCCAGCGCTGTGCAAGGGCTCTGGGTTCCCCACATCCCTGCCAGCGTTTGCTACATCCGTCTCTGTTCTGGCCGTCCTGGTGGCCGTGAAGGGTCCCCAGTGGGGTTCTGAGCCGTGTTCCCCACTGGCTGCAGTCATCCCAGGGGCCTGTACGGGTACCAGCGCTGAGGGGTTGTCCTTCCCAGGCCAGCAGGGTGAGCCCCTACCCCCGCGTGAAGGTGGACTTCGCCCTGTCCTGCCACGAGGACCTGCTGGAGCCGCTCTCTGAGCCCGTTGAGTGGAAATACCACAGTCCCGCCGAGGAGATCAGGTGGGGCCCTTGGGAAGCTGGAGTGGGGCGGGGGGAGGCGGTGTCCTGTTGTCCCCCGGGGAACCCCCCCATCCCCTGCTTCACCGCCAGGTGGCGCTGCGGGGCCAGCATGTCCTGGTCTCCAGAGCCTGCCCTTGACGCCGCAGCCGGAACCCCTGGCCCACACCCAGCCCTGCCACTCCTCGCCCTGGGCCCTTGGGCACAGAGACGCTGTTCTTGCCTTCCTGTGCCATTTCACAACCGGGCCAATGATAGCACCTGCCCCCGGGGCTGTTTTGAGATTTCAAATGAAATCATTCATGCGAAGTGCTTAGAACAGAGACCTGGGCGTCGTGCTGGCGGCTCTCACGGGCACAGCGCGCCCACCTTGGCACCTGCCCCCAGGTGAGCGGTGGACCAGGTCAGCAGTTCCCCATCCTAATGCTTCCCATCGTTCCCCAGCCTCGGACCTGCATGCTGGCTCTGGGATTTTTTAAGACGTAGCCAACAGGTAAGGCATCAGTGTCTCTCCACCTCCCTCTGCTTCTTCTCCCGGTTGGTTTGCGTTTGATCCTGCGGCAAGCTGGTGACTTTTTTTTTAATGCAAGCATTTCATGGCTCTGCTTCCGTCGGGAGCCTCGGCTACACTGGACAGAGCCCAGAGGTCCAGCTGAGCTCTGGCTCCGTCTTTGGGGTCCTGTCTGATGACACTGAGTTACGAGACTCCCTGCCTCCTGCCGGTTTCGTGATCGTGCGTGTCTGTAATTCACCGTGGAGACCCAGCCTTAGACCCTCCACAGTGGAGGTCCCTTTGCCTCCTAGAAAGTCCATCCTGGAACGTGCAGGGCATCTTTTCCCCTCCCCCAGGGAGAGTATTTTGTGGGCGCTCATTTTTGCAGGGGGAGCTGGCTCATCTGGGGGCGCATTGCTTCCCAGAGGCCCTGCTCACACCCCCGTCTGGTCGGCCCGTTCCAGGCGGGGTTCTTCCTGCCCCTGAGCGGCGGGGTGGACAGCGGGGCCACCGCCTGTCTCGTCTACTCCATGTGCCACCAGGTCTGCGAGGCTGTGAAGCACGGAAGTAGGTGACGTCTGGGGCCCGAGCAGGTTCCAGGGGGTCAACCTGTGGGAGGAGCAGAGGGGAAACCCAGGTCCTGGGCATCGTGGTGGAGGTCGTATTCAGATGGCACAGCGTCGTGCCCGAGTCCCAGGGCCTGGGGACAGCAAGGCCATTAAAGTCCCTTCCAGGGCCCACGTGGCTGTGTCCATCAAGCCACAGGTGCCTGTCGCTGCCGTGTGTCGGCAGTGTGGCCCCAAGGAAAGAACGGGCCATGGGGTCGGGCAAACCCACGTTCACATCCTGTCACTCTGTGCGGTGACATCGGCCATTCCCTCAGAGTCCACGGCCGAGAAGCGGGCATCGCAGGGCTGATCTGGCGAGGTTGCCGGGCGGCGGAGAAGGGATTAAATGGTGCAGGCACCTGGCACACGGCACGTGCGCTTCTGTCTGGTGGTTTTCAGGTCAGGAAGTGCTGGCCGACGTCCGGACCATTGTGAACCAGACCAGCTACACCCCCCAGGACCCCCGGGAGCTCTGTGGCCGCATCCTGACCACCTGCTACATGGCCAGTGAGAACTCCTCCCAGGAGACGTGCAACAGAGCCAGAGATCTCGCCCAGCAGATCGGAAGGTAGCTGGTCAGTGGCGTTGGACACGGCCAGGTGGCGGTGACGGCGGGCAGCCCCCCCCAAGGCCACGTTTGTGGGTCAGTGAGCACCCACCCCAGAGGCGAGCGGGTTCCCTCCTCACCCCCCTCCAGCTGGGAGCACAGGCAGGCCCTCGCCCCTCCCGGGAGCGTGAGCCACCCTCTGCCCGCTTCCACCTGGCGGCCTCTGTACCTGAGGAAGGTGGAGAGAGGGCACCTTTCCACACGGGGAGACTCGGCTCCGTTCAGAATGTCCCATTTATTCTGCCTCCAAGGGAAAAACAAGAGGCTGCCCATTCTGTACGCGGAGCTCAGCTAAAAGCTGTCCCCGCGCAGCACTTCCGCTCCCAGGGAGATGCCCAAAGGAAGTGAAAGCAGGGAAGTGAACGAACATTTACACGTTTGGGTCCGTGACAGCGTACTCACAACAGGCAGAACAGCTCAAATGTCCATCGACAGCTGAGTAGGTAACGAAAAGGGGGTGGTATTCAGCCTTAGAAAGGAGTGAAGCGCTGACACGGGCTACGATGTGGATCAACCTGGAGAGCACCATCCTGAGTGAGAGAAGGCAGTCACGAAAGCACAGATCTTGCGTGATTCCATTTCTTTGAAATGTCCAGAACGCGCAGGTCCACAGAGACAGACAGTGGGTCAGTCGTCCTCGGGGACTGGAAGAGGAGGAGGTGGGAAGAGACCGCTCGTGGGCACAGGGTTTCCTTCTGGGCTGATGGAAAGTTCTGGAACTGGAGGTGGCGTCGTCAGTGTCCTCGATGCTGCTGAATGGTGAAATGAAAATGGTAAATTCTGTGTTCTGTGTTTTTGTTTTGCCGTCTGCACACCTTCCCTTTCTCTCCCCAGCCACCACATCGGTCTCAACATCGACCCAGCCGTGAAGGCCGTCCTGGGCATCTTCAGCCTGGTGACGGGTAAAAGCCCTGCGTTTGCAGCTTACGGAGGAAGCAGCTGGGAGAGCCTGGCCCTGCAGAACGTACAGGTGTGCCTCCCAGATGGGGCCGTTGTCCCCACTCGGGGGCCGCAGGGAACCCGGGGGACAGCCGGCACTGGGGTCAGCAGCCTGCCTTAGAGACCCTGGGTGTGCGTGGGTGTGCGTGAGAGCGTGCTCATCGGCGTGAGGGTTTGTGAACGTGGCGTGTGTGCAAGTACGTGCATTTTCTGCGTCTTTGGGGGGCGGCTCAGACGCAGCCCCGCCTTCCGGGCGGCTGCAGGGGAGCTGGACCCTGCGTGGTCTGTGGAGGGAAAGAGGGGGCCTGGGCTACGGCTGCCTGGGTCTGTCATGTCTCTCTGTCCCCTTTCTGCGGGTGCGGGTGATCTTGCCGAGCAGTGCAGGGAGTGACAGGAGGGACCACGGTCTCCCCCGCTGGCTTTGCAGCCCTGTCCCACCGCGGCCTCGGGCTTTGGTCCTTCCATCTCTGTGGCTGAGCGCAGGAGCCCACGGTGTGGGTGAGGGGACCACGGGCTCCCGGCCCCTCTGGACGCTGGAAGCTCCTGCATCACTTAAACTTTGCTGTCCTCCTGAGGTTGCTGGGAGAGCCCCCGCCCCGAGCGGCAGGGAGGCGGCGTCAGCATGCACGTCCCCCACCCCCGCCCCACGCGGATGACGTTCCCCTCCTGTGGTCCAGGCGCGGGTGAGGATGGTCATCGCCTACCTCTTCGCTCAACTGAGCCTCTGGTCCCGCGGCGCCCCAGGCAGACTTCTCGTGCTCGGATCTACCAACGTGGATGAGAGGTGTGTGTGCCCGGCCGGGTCTGTGTCTCCCTTAGCTCCTGACGCACCTTTGAGAGCAGCCAAGGCGGGCCCTGCGTGAGTCCCCTTGTCGACCCACGGCCGCTCCGGCCGGCTCTGTGTCTCCCTTAGCTCCTGACGCACCTTTGAGAGCAGCCAAGGCGGGGAAGAGGCACAGGGGTCAGGTGAAAGCGATGATCTCTTCTGGCCTGTAAACCCTGGCCCTTGCCCACGGACCGGACCCTGTTCCTTCCGTCAGCCATCCATTTAACGGGACAGGGAGTGATGTTACACCCACCTCGGGGTTGCTTGAAGGAGCCCCGCTTAGGGTGGTGCAGGTTTTAATCCCCCCTGTCTGGGACCCAGGGGGTCTTACACCCCGGCTCTGCACGCTTGTGGGAGCCTGGAGGGCTGAGTGTTTGGTCTTTCTCTTGAAAAGTGGGGAGAGGTCAGCCGTGTGAGTGCAGGTGGGACAAAGGCCAAACAGTACCCACAGCACAGGTCAGCAATGGCCTTGTGTGGGGGGAGCTTGGGATGCGGGTGGAGAGCTGCGGTCATCCAGTGGTCCAGCGAGAATATAGTAGCAGTGGTGGCGGGGTGGAGAGGGACGGACTCATCGAAGGGGTGAGTGTCGTGGGGTTGAGGTGACAAGTGGGCACAAAGTCGGTGGCTCCAAGGCGCCAATGAATTATCTTACATTTCGGTAGGATAGGGGTTCAACACGGATCTCACTGACCCAGAATCAAGGTGGCACAGGGCCGGTTCCTTCTGGGTTCGGTAGGATAGGGATTCAACACGGATCTCACTGGGCCAGAGTCAAGGTGGCACAGGGCCAGTTCCTTCTGGAGGCTCCGGGAGAGGCACAGGGCCGGTTCCTTCTGGGTTCGGTAGGATAGGGGTTCAACACGGATCTCACTGGCCCAGAGTCAAGGTGGCACAGGGCCAGTTCCTTCTGGAGGCTCCGGGAGAGAAGCTGTTACTCGCCCTTTCCAGCTGCTGGGGGCGCCTGCATCCTTTGGCATGTGGCCCCTTCGTCTGTCTGCAGAGCCCGTGGTGCAGAATCTGTGCGCCTTTCCTGTGGCCACAGCTCCCGCTGACTGACGCCCCCTGCCCGCCAGTTCTCTCTTCCACATTTAAGGACCCTTGTGCTTGCATTTAGGGCCCACCCCATAATCCAGGGTAATCACCCATCTCAGGGTCCTCAACCTCACCTCATCTGTGGAGTTGCTTTCACCTTGTATGTGTATGTATACGGGTTCTGGGTATTAGGATGTGGGCATTTGGGGGCCACTCTGCCCACCGCAGGAGGTGTCTGGCAGTGGGGAGGTGGCCCTGCTTCTGTGGGCTCAGCGTCCATGCCTGAGGTCCTGCCCCTCCCTCCCGAGGACCTCCATCCCTCAGATCCGCACTCTGCTGGCCCCAGCTCTCCCCTCCCAGACGGGCCGCTTCCAGGTGGCTGCTGGTCAGTCCCCAAGCTGCTTCCTGGCCCAGACGTCTCGTCCGGCTTGCTGGATGCTCCTCCTTGGCTGTCTGTAGCCTCTGCCCCTTCCCCAATCTGCCCCAGCACATCAGGCTTCTCCAAGACCCTTGAATCTGCCAAGCTCTGGCCCCAGGGCCCTGGAAGAAGCGAGTCTTCGGATGCCCAGGGACTGGATGGCCAGGGCCCCAGGTTCGTGGAATCTGCAGCCCCTCGGGTCTGCTGCATGGAAACCGCGCGTTTTTCTCCCGCTGCAGCCTCCTCGGCTACCTGACCAAGTACGACTGCTCCAGCGCAGACATCAACCCCATAGGCGGGATCAGCAAGACGGACCTGAGAGCCTTCGTCCAGCTCTGCATGGAGCGCTTCCAGCTTCCCGCCCTGCAGAGGTGCGTGTGCGCCCACGAGGCCTCAGCTGGGGCCCCTGAGTCACCGGGTATGCGTCTCAGCACAGCCCCGGGCCACCCTCACCCCACTCAGCCACCTTCCGTAGCTCCCATCTCTTGATGGAAACAGTCCTGCCCTTCAGGCGCGCTTGGGGTCACGAGGCCAGGCACCCCCCTCCTTCCTGTCGGTGCTGCCCTGCCCTGGCTCTGGCCAGATCAGGCAGCCGCCGCTTCCCTCTTCCCCTCACCACCCTTCCCCCGCCGTCGTAAGGCTGGGAAGTCTGTGTATCCCTCCGTCTTCGGGCTGAGCACTGCCTGGTGCTTTCATGGTATCTGTTGAGTTAATACGCAGGTGTTGTGACTGACCTCTGTGTGTCTTGGCCGCAGCATCCTGGTAGCGCCGGCCACTGCCGAGCTGGAGCCCTTGGCCCACAGACAGGTGTCCCAGACTGACGAGGTAACGGCGGTGGCTTTTTCACTGTGCTTCTTCCCCCACCTCCCTGCTGCTGGGTTCCTTCATGGCCTCCTTTCTACCCCAACAAGCCATGCTCCATCGCTGGGTCCCGGCCTGGGAGCCCAGGGCTCAGCGTCATCCATGGCTGGCCTTCAGTGTTCAATTCAGGTCTCTCGAGGTTGGAGCCGGGAGGGAGGTGATGAGGCGAGTCGGGGGAGGGGGGGGGCTCGGTTCCATCTCCAGCAGAAGTTTTCACCTGTCCCCCAGCGCTGACTTGCTGTCACTCATGAGACGCATCTCTTTTGTCCCCAGGAAGACATGGGAGTGACCTACGCGGAGCTGTCGGTCTACGGGAGGCTCCGGAAGATTGCCAAGATGGGGCCCTACAGCATGTTCTGCAGACTCCTCTATGTGTGGAAGGACGTCTGCACCCCCAGACAGGTAAGCCCAGCGCAGTGTCCTCAGGAAGTCGGCAGGTGGTCACGGTGTGACCTTAAAATGAGAACGCTCTCTCTCTAAGGAGCTGCGGTCCAGTTTTAGGCTCCCAGCAGCCCAGGCTTTCCTCCTGCGCTGGCTAAGTTTGTCTGCGTGGGGCTGGACCCCATCGTAACAAGCAAGCTCCTCCTTGTTGGGGGGCAGAGGGCAAACTCTGAGGTTGGAATATCGCTGCTCTTCTACGAGTTGTCAGGCTGACTAGGGCCGAAGCCCACAGACAGAGTGGTCCCCGCAGAACCGCCTGGAAGCCTCGTGAGATACATCTTCCCGGGACCCCTGACCGGGTCTCCTGATGCAGCTTCCGGGGTGCTGGAGTCAGGAGCCCGCGTCTTCAAAGCTCATCCGCTGCCCCAGCCCGAGCAGTGGCACCGGTCCGCTCCTGCCTTCGGGGGGTCCAGATGCAGCCGTGTTGCAGGGGGTGGGTGCTGTTAGCTCGCACAGCCCAGGGCAGTGCTGCCGGGAACACCAGCCTGGGGTCTTTCCGGCTTTGCCAGCATCAGGCCCTGTGCATCCCTCGCCTCCCAGGTGGCCGACAAAGTGAAGCGGTTCTTCTCGAAGTATTCCACGAACAGACACAAAATGACCACACTGACCCCCGCGTATCACGCCGAGAGCTACAGCCCAGACGACAACAGGTTCGACCTGCGGCCGTTTCTCTACAACACCCGCTGGCCTTGGCAGTTCCGCTGCATAGAAACTCAGGTAAATCAGGCAGAGATGGTTTTTCTCCCTGGTAAAGGTCTGTTGAGGGAATATCAGCTCATTTCCATTGAGGACCGAGAAGCTCTTTAATATACACGGTGGCATTTTTAGCGTCCGTCTTTCCGCAGAGGATCCAGTACGTTGCAAGTCAATCAGAGCAGGAACTATTTCTGGCTGTGCTGAGGAGGCTAGAATTAGGGGCTACAACACTGTGTCGGTGTGGCGCCAGTCGCTGTCATTTCTAGACCACTAGGGTATCCAACTGGCTTCACATCTTCTAAACCGTCTGTTTCTCCTTTTCTCCCCTAATTACCCAATAATAGAGCCATCTTGCCTGAGAATTCAGGCTTCTTTTATACTAACAGGGGAGGGACTAGAGTCAAACATTTCCTGGCCCCAGAGGGGTGTGTTTTTTTCTTCCTCCCTGCAGCCATTCATAGGTGGGCCTGGTCAGGATGTTTCCCGTGAGCTAAACAAAGGTATTTTAGCTTCATGTTCATGACCTGGGAGGCAGGGTTGGGCCAGAGGTGGGCCATTTTGTATAATTTAAGCTTATAGGCAGTATCCCTTTAGTGACGAACTAGCGCAGCGGCCTGAGCTAGCCGGTGGGGAGTGGGGAGCAACCATGAGGAGATGATGTGCAAACTGAGATGGGACGCAAGCAACGCTGCACGTCCGTGGCCGTAGCCCTCATCCAGGGGTCGTCAGGCAACGTCTGGAGACATTTTTGGTTATCATACCTGGGGAGGGGTCTGTGCTGCTGCATCTAGTGGGCGGAGTCCAGGGATGCCGCTAAAACACCCCGTAGTGCACAGCCCAGCCTTCTCCCCCCGCCAAGTATTAGTCAGCCGTGGGGCCTCGCTTCCACCAGTACGCACTCGGGAGTGGGTTCCCTCACATCAAGCCTGGGGTTCAGAGGGTGTGCAAAGACCCTCAAATGGAGAAGAACACATGTGGGTAAAGATGGAACCCACCTGGAATCTTCTAGCCCAGCAGTGACCCCCGTGCCCGGGGCCAAGGCACATCCTTCCGGACTCTGGATCCACCCACGTCTCATCACTGAAGATGCTGTCGGAGGACCTGCTTTTTCAGTCCCGTGACCGCGACCCTCTTTCGGCTGAATCGGTGCACTGTGACGGCCTAGCCGTTCAGGTCCTCGTGGTGACACTGCATCTTGTCTTCTAGGTTCTCCAGCTGGAGAGAAGACGGCATCAGGACCTGGACGGCGTGGACTGAGCCCGGGTCCTGCGCAGAGGGCTCCCCTCCCGCGAGGGTGCTTGTGCTATGTCTGCCTTGCTGGTGACTGTGCAGGAGTGGCTGGCGTGTCGACAAGCCCCGTCTGACATATTTCAAGGAGAGGGATCTTTTCGGTCTAGTTTCTTTAAAAAAAAGGCTGAAATACAAGAGGATGCGATTTTAAACCCTCTTCTTCTTCTTTTTTTTTTTAAATTAATTTTTATTGGCGTATAGTCGATTTACAATGTTCTGTTAGTTTCTGCTGTACGGCAAAGTGAATCAGCCATACGCATACATATATCCGCTCTCTTTTAGATTCTTTTCCCATAGAGGGCATTACAGGGTCTCAGTAGCGTTCCCCGTGCTGTACAGCAGGTACTGGGATGGACATACACAGACTACTATATATAAACCCTCTTCTTCAAGCGAGCGCTTTCCCCAGCCCCTCTGGCCCTTGTGCAGCATCTCCTCTGAGTGTCACCTGAGCTGAAGGAGGATTTTCCAGGTGGGGATGGAGGAGGTCCTGGGGGGTGGAGGGTGGTTCTAGAACGACCGTCCCCACCCGTCCCCCACCCTTGCGATCTCCGTAGTTTTGCAAAGCAGCCCTTTCTCCTCTTCTGCCTCTGTCCTTGTGTATGATTCTTCTCACTATAAACTGGCCCATTTCCCGGATTTCTCTTTCCTGGTCACCGTCATTGTCATTCCGAGGACTAAACCTGCAGGGATGTAGATTTGCCTCCATCCTTTGCCACCAGGGAAGGCTTCACATGCTCTCGGGGCAGTCTGCGCGGTCACCATCCCTGCCCCCCCGCCACGTGCTGCCCTAAGGAAAGACCCCCCTGGGGGGCCAGCTGCCTGCCCCCCCACGTGCTGCCCTAAGGAAAGACCCCCCTGGGGGGCCGGCTGCCTGCCATCCTTGCCAGCCTTCTCCTCCCATTTCGGTCTCACCATCCTGGGTCAGCACCCGGGTTAAGTGGGACGATGCCAGTGTGGGCGGGAGGAGAGAGCTGGGCTCTGGTTGCGGGCCTTGCGGAAGGTCCAGCCTTGGGCCCGAGCAGGACAGCTCAGCCCCCATTCTGCTGGAACACCAGGAATTCCTAAGAATCCCCAGGAATATTTACAAACTGCATCAGCTTGGACTTTCTGCGTGTGTGTTACCAAAAGCCTTACCCAAGAAAAGAACCTGGTGAACAAGGAAAGGAATTTATTGATGGACGTGCTGAGCGGTCCGGGGGAGTGACAGCTTCAGGCCTGGCTGGACCCAGGGTTTGTGCCATGTGGTTGGAACTTGTTTCTCTCTTCCCCGGACCCTGTCTCTGTGCGCTGGCTTCCTCTCGTGACTGCTGTCTTGCCAGCTCCCAAGTTCAGATCCAGCAGGAGATTAGCACATGTGCCTTCCCCGTTTCTTCAGTACAGGCCCTGGATTTACTCAGTTGGGTCATATGCCCATTTCTGAACCAGTTAGCTACTGCCCCGAGGTCCTCCAAAGAGGACCACGGGGTGTTACCAGAATTAGGAAAAACAGACGATGAGTTCTCCAAACAGGAACGGCCACTGCACACACCCTCGGGCCCTGGCCCGGGCCCAGGCTCTGGACGATGGCTCCTTGGATCTAAGTCCACGTTTCCTGGCAATGCTAAAGCACGTGCACAGACCTTTCCTCAACTTCCCACGGTGACAGCAGCACCCAGGGACGTATTAATAAGACGCCAGGCTTGGGCCGAGGGAAGGGAACAAGGGCACACGCCCTCTCTCCCCGAAGGCTGCCGCCATCTTTGTATCTCCCACCCCCGGAATCCAGAAACTCTCCCGCAGGCTCGGGGACAGAATAACCCCCTCTCCCTCACCCCACCGAGGGCCACTTTTCTGTGACGTAAAGTCACTCGACATAAAGACAACCTTTTAACCACGATTCAAAGCCACATCCTGCTTGCCGTCCGAAGTCCTTCCAGAAGAGAGTCTTGGCCTTGTGGACCCAAATCCCGGTGCTACGGTCTGAATGTTTGCATCCCCCCAAAATTCATATGGGAAATTCTAAACCCCCCATGTGATGGTGTCAGGGGGTGTGGCCTCTGGGAGGTCATGGGGGCCTGAGGGTGGAGCCCCATGAATGGGATCACTGTCCTTATAATAGAGGCCCCAGGCAGCCCCTGGCCCCTGTGCCACGTGAGGACCCAGCAAGAAGTCTCTGACCCAACGTGGAAGAGGCCCCTCCCCCGGCCCTGCCCGCACCTGGTCTTGACTTCCAGCCTCCAGAGCTATGAGCAGTGCCCTTTTGCTTGTGTGTCACCAGGTCTGTGGCATCAATATTTTGTTACAGCAGCCCGCATGTATGTACGTACTAAGAGCCCCGTGAAGGTGTTTCTCCTAAAACAAAGGAAAAGTTTACGCTTCAAGGAGAATTCAGTCGTTCACCTTCGGGAGAATCTGGAAAGAAAACAGAGCAGCAGTAAGAGCTATTCTTCGAGCCGACGTGGCCCAGGTATGCCGATGAGTATTTCCCTAACTTGAGGACAGTTTTGAGGACGGCCGGCGAGTGGATGGGTGCATCCCGTGCGGGCAGCCCTCCCTGACCCTGTGGGTCTCATCCCAGCGTTTGGCCCTCGTGGGTGGTGACACGGATGAGCTCAAGAGGACGTGGCCGTGGGTTCTGCAGCCTAGGGGTGACAGTGCTGTCACCTTCTGGGATGGCTGTCACCGAGGGTGATGGCCAGGCCCCTCGGTGCAGGTGTCGGCACCCCATGGGTGTCCCCCGGGGGGACGTGCACCTTGCTGACACCCTGGGGAGGAGACATCCTCCTGTCTGCCGCCCCCCTCCCCAGCCACACGCACCCTCCTGAGGCCGCGGCTCCTGCACCACGTGTGCTGGGAGTGGGGTGGAGGGCTTCTGCTCCAGGGAAGGGAGATGGAGGGAGCGTGGACACTCAGGACGGCCAGTCGTGGGGTCAGTGGCAGGGTTCTGAGCATTGTCCTGCAAGAGCCTCGTGCACTCAGGGACCCCAGGACCCTGGCCGCTGGTCATCCAGGTATAGGGTAGCGTCCCCCATTTATAAGGTAGTGTCCCCCAGCTATAGGAAGTGTCCCCCCAGCTATAGGGTAGTGTCCCCCCAGTTAAAAGATAGTCACCAGAGCTTGGCTGATGAGGAGCTATGGGTTCCTGTCTGCAGCTCCAGCTCGTCGTGTGGGGTCCTGGCTCTTTTCTGAGATCCAAACATAGACAAGCCCGCCCACCCCAGCTCCTGGAGAGGGCAGTGAAGCCTCATGTCAAACCCAGAGCTAACTCGGAATCTCCTGGGGTCGCTCCTGAGAGCAAAGACTCACCAGCACCTTCCTCTCGGTTGGACGGTCGTACAGGCTTTGGCTGAAACATTTCACTCAACAATCAAAGCAGCCTGGGGGACCACGCGGAGACCTGTCACTGCAGCGTAAGCCTGCCCGCCCCCAGACAGCACTGGTCAACAAATCTTTATTTCGCCGGAATTCTAAAGACAGAAGGAGAGAGTTTTGAGAGAGAGAGTACATCCCACGAGGTCAATCCATTAAAAGTCAAGGAAGAAAAAAATAAAACACAGTATTCAGACCCTAGAACATGCCGGAAAAATGGGCGAAGGACAAGGTGCGTCCTTTCCAAGGACCAGTCTACATCCGAAAGGAGTTTAGCAGCGTTTGTTATCCAAAACTGAAAATAAGCAGAATTTTAACAGTAAGTCAGAGGTTAAAATCGACTTTCTGAGGTTGGTGAGTGTGAGTTCACAAACGTTCTCAAGGCTAATTTAACAGGTTTCAAAAGGCTCAGATGTGTGCATTTGGTTTCATATACACACACACACAAAAATTCTGCTTCTGGGGCTTCCCTGGTGGCGCAGTGGTTGGGAGTCCGCCGGCCGATGCAGGGGACACGGGTTCGTGCCCCGGTCCGGGAGGATCCCACGTGCCGCGGAGCGGCTGGGCCCGTGGGCCATGGCCGCTGAGCCTGCGCGTCCGGAGCCTGTGCTCCGCAACGGGAGAGGCCGCAACAGTGAGAGGCCCGCGTACCGCCAAAAAACAAAACAAACAAACAAAAACAAAAAATTCTGCTTGTGGCTATTTGTCCTCGTTTTTCACAAAGAGGAGGCTGGGAAGGGGACTATTTGGGGGTGCTGACTTGGGGAGGTCTGTGCCGCTGGCAGCGAGGCATAGTTACCACCAGGAGATGGTAGGGACTGTGCCCCAGGGACACGGATCCACTGGGAGCCCCCCATCCTTCAGAGGTCCACCCTCTCCACCTTGCCAGTCAGGGGCACCTTCCCACCCTCACCATCCTCTGTTTCCTCGCCCAGGGCTCTTTGGAGGACCAGCTTGAGGGGCTCCCTCAGCCGCTGTCTCTGAAGGCCCCCAATGAAAAAGTAAAGAGCAGGGTTAGCCGTGCTGTTGGCGCAGGACAGGAGGACGCAGGCGTCGCTGAGGCTGTGGTTTTACATGTCAGCTACAAGGAACCGGATGATGCAGAGGCGCAGGCCAAGGAGGAAGAAGCCCAGGGCCGAGAACAGAAGGACCAGGTAGAGCTTTCTGGGCCAGTGTTGCTGGGAACTCGCCTGGACTTGGGGGGCAACAGCCGACTGGACACGCCCAGGATGGGGAACAGCAGGAAGCCCCACATGGTGGTGGTGGTCATACACGCAGGACAGAGCTTTGTCCTGGGGATGAATAACTGACCACAGGCACGACCTCTCAGTATATTAACCGAAAAGATCAGAGTCCCGAGCAGGGCGCTCACGTTGCCTGACAGGTGCTTGGGGCAACGTCACCGATACCAAATAGGGAAGAAGGAGGACAGACAGCGCTGGAAGCTGATGGCAGTCAGGATGCCCGGGCCAGTGAAGTAGAAGGAGAACCGCAGGACCATAAAGGTGTCACGCAGGTGAAGGGAATAGTGAAGGAAAAGCTTCCGGATTTGGAAGTCTCTAGTTGCAGATTTGTACCATCACACAACGTACACCCAATTCCTCCAGCCCCGGTAGACACCATTGTACCGTTTTCTGAGTTTAATCTGAGCCCTTATTGAGCCACGGCTGCTGCAGCTGCCCATCCACCGTCTCCCAACCTTGCTCCCTCCAAGGCCCTGGCAACCAGCCACACTGTTTGCTCAAGAGCTCACATACCTCCTTATTTCAGATCACTGCTCCCTCCGTGCTTGCAGTTCTGTCCTCCCCACTGTCCTTTAGATGTACTCCTCAGTGGGACCACGGTGTGCCAGCAGCTCATTTGGGGCCTGGACCGGTATATCAACCCATCTGTGAACAAAACCCAAATCTCTTTCTCCTCCACCAGCTGGTCTAGGTGACCCCTTCAAGAGCGAGCTAAAGCAGAGGCTTTGGTGACACGAAGTTCTGAGTCACATGCCCACAATGCTTCCCGGACCCACTGGACCTGCTGAGGTCCAATCCCAAATGCACCATATCCACTGAGGAAGGATCGCTGCAGTGTCTGACCCACATCACGACTTGGAGGCTCTGACAGTCCCCAGCTCAGGAGGGGCAGTCCAGGCGTGTGGCCACTCGCTGTCCTGCGGTCAGGCTCTCAGTCTCTACAAGGGCCCGGGAGCATCCTGGGAGCTGTTCAATGATTGCTAAGTCTCTGACACGGAAAGCACAGCTTTGCTCCAGAACCTCAGGGCTCTGCCTAGCAGTTTCCTGCCTGGACCCCGCCTGATACAACAAGGAAAAGAGAAGTTTCTGAGTCCCAGAGCGTTGCATCTTCAACGTGACTGTCAAACTCTCCCCAAAGCACGTCCATTCCCACCACCCGTGGATACGGTTTCCGTCGTCTTGTGTCCTCACTAGTGTTGGATTTGACTTTTTCTTCCCTAAACACCTAAGTGTGAAATGATGTCCCCTTAGGGCTGTCATTTGCCACATTACTGGCAAAGCTGGGTACCTTTTCACGTTTATGAACTATTTGGTTTCCTTTGCTGTGAATACACAGCACACCTTGGTCCATTTTCCACTGAATTGTCTGTTTCCTTATTGATGTGCAGGACTCCTCATTATCCCTTGTTAATTATATTCGCTGTAAATCTCTTCTCCCACTCTGCAGTTTGACTTCTTGTTTTGTATTGGTGGCTTTGGATAAACAGAAATCTGGTTTTCTAACTATCAACCTTTTCCTGTGTTTTGCTATTTTTTGTGATTTTCCAGGTAGATCGCTCCTCCTTATTCTGAGCTTATGAGGATGGTAAAGTTTTGCTTTTCATATTGAGGCCCCCAATGCAGCTGGAGCATCTATGGGATAAGATACAGATCAAAGTTGTTCTCCCCAAACAGATAAACAAGAGTCCCGCCATCACTCATTGAACAGTCTTTCCTTTGCCCACCGATCGGCCATGCCACCTCTATGACATATTTCTTTAGCGGGCTGGGATTCCTGAAAGGCCCGGCTCAGCTGGGACAGTCAACCACGTACGTGCCTGTATGTGGCCTGTCTGTGTGGCTCAGGCCTCCTCACAGCACGAAGCCTCGGGGATGCTGGAATTCTTACAGTGGCTCAGGGCTCCAAGCCACGTGTCTCAGCAAGGAAGGAAGTTACCTGGCCTTTTACGACCAGCCTTGAGAGTCCCATAGCATTACTTCTGCCAGACTCCTTTGATCAAAGCCACCTACATTCAAAGGAAGGAAGTATACACCCCACCTCTTGATAGGAGAGGTGTCAAAATGTTGCAACCTGTTGTAAAACCACCACACCTCCACCTGGGGTCTTTCTCTTGGTTAGAAGTGGACACAAAATAACTGAGAAGGTGCTTTTCTCATCCAGAAGGAAGAAGCAGAACTACAAGAGGCACCCAGAGAGGCCTCCTAGCAGAAGCATGCCTCGCTTTAGGGAATCAAATTAAGATACTGCCTACAATTCCCTATGACGGATAAGGAAAAGAAGAAAAAGAGAAAAAAATGTACCATGCCTATTGTCTATACCCTTTAATTGTCTAAGAAAATGGAGAAGATGAATCAGGCTTTCAAAGGAAAACTCTTCTTTTGCTATAAATCAGATCTAATCGGGCCAAGATTCTACATATCATGACTGAGTGAACACAAAAAGGGGACATCACGAGCCTCCTGTTTCAGTCACGTGTGAGTGGGAGTGACAGGAACTGGCAGGAAGGTGTCTCCTCGATGACTGTTTCAGAAGGCTAACATCCAAGTTTCCCTAGGCAGTGAACCGAGCTCATCCAGGATCCAGAGACTGGAGTATGCTGCGTTGCCCACACCTGGGGAGGGACCATTTATTGTGATGTGTAAATCAGGGCTGGGGATTGTGGATGGGCAACTGAGAAGCCATGGTTGGTCCATGCCAGTCAGGGAGAAGCCTCTGAGGGTAAGGTCTGTTATGCAGGACCACATTGTGAGACTCAGGGGAGAATGTTCATTCCTATCCTTGAACAAGGAGGCAAGCGCACAGCTCAAACACCTCCCTTCTACCACCTCACACCGGTCAGAATGGCCATCACTAAAAAGTCTACAAATAATAAGTGCTGGAGAGGGTGTGGAGAAAGAGGAGCCCTCTTGCACTGTTGGTGGGAATGTAAGTTGGTGCAGCCACTATGGAAAACTGTATGGAGATTCCTTAAAAAACTAAAAATAGAATTGCCATATGATCCAGCAATCCCACTCCTGGGCATATACCCAGACAAAACTATAATTCGAAAAGATACATGCACTCCGATGTTCATAGAAGTTCTATTTACAATAACCAAGACATGGAAACAACCTAAGTGCCCATCAACAAATGAATGAATACAGAAAATGTGGTATTTATTTACAATGGAATATTACTCAGCCATAAAAAAGGAACGAAATAATGCCATTTGCAGCAACATGGATGGACCTAGAGATGATCATACTAAGTGAAGTAAGTCAGACAAATACCATATGATATCACTTATATGTGGAATCTAAAATAAGGCACGAACTTATCTACGAAACAGAAACAGACTCACAGACGTAGAGAACAGATTTGTGGTTGCCAAGGGGGAGGGGGAGTGTTGGATTGGGAGTTTGGGATTAGCAGGTGCAAATTATTATATATAGAATGGATAAACAACAAGGTCCTACTGTATAACACAGGGAACTATATTCAATATCCTGTGATAAACCATAATGGAAAAGAATATGAAAAAGAATATATATATGTATAACTGAATCGCTTTGCTGCATGGGAGAAATCAACACGACATTGTCAATCAACTATACTTCAATAAAATTAAACACACACACACATCCCTTCTTTTTTTTTTTTTTTCTTTTTTGGTGTTTTTTGGGTTTTAGTTTTTTTTTAATTTTACTTATTTATTTTTGGCTGCATTGGGTCTTCGTTGCTGTGAGCGGGCTTTCTCTAGCTGCAGAGAGCAGGGGCTACTCTTCGTTGCGGTGCATGGGCTTCTCATTGCTGTGGCTCCTCTTGTGGCGTAGAGAGCGGGGGCTACTCTTCGTTGCGGTGCGTGGGCTTCTCATTGCTGTGGCTCCTCTTGTGGCAGAGCACGGGCTCTAGGGCTCCAGTAGTTGTGGCTCGCGGGCTCTAGAGCACAGGCTCAGTAGTTGTGGCGCACGGGCTTAGTTGCTCCGTGGCACGTGGGATCTTCCCGGACCAGGGCTCGAATTCGTGTCCCCTGCCTTGGCAGGCGGATTCTTAACCACTGTGCCACGAGGGGAGTCCCCGTCCCCTCTTTCTTGAATTCCTGTGTGACTGCCAACCTT
Source organism: Neophocaena asiaeorientalis asiaeorientalis (assembly GCF_003031525.2). NCBI lineage: Eukaryota > Metazoa > Chordata > Mammalia > Artiodactyla > Phocoenidae > Neophocaena > Neophocaena asiaeorientalis. The sequence goes on along the minus strand of NW_020173674.1, from coordinate 2,445,418 downwards.
CTCACCATCTGGGGAAGCCCTGCCTGGCCAAACCTCTCTCCAGCCATAAGATGCTTGCGTTTCTATTCTAGCACGATTGTGATCCATTAGAATTTGTTATACAGGTGGAGTCACTATTATAATTGGTGCGTTGATGCCAAATGTATTTAGCACAGACAATAGAAACAGGTGGTCATACTGATTTGACTTTTGCGATGCTTAATCTCGTCACATGTTCAAAATACACAGACTTTCCACTGGGAAGCACACATTTCCACTGCTGGGAGGCAAATCAGACCTTGTAAGGGCACCATTTGAGTTTCCCTGAAGATGGTACCAGAAAAGCAGGACCCACTGCTGTAAAGACAGTGCCCAGAGGCAGGATGCACAGCGACTGCAGGCGGTGGGGGGGGGGCGGGCGCCCACAGCGCTTGGGCAGAAGCCCAGCTCCACTTGCTGGGCAGCCTGGCCCCGGGCTCTCCACTGAAACGGGGAGATGTTTGTGTTTTGGGCCCTTCGCGGGATTACATGAGTCGGGGCAGAGCCCAGCCCTCCACAAGCCCACCAGCCGTGGGGTCTGGTGGTCCCCAGATGTCACCTTCGGGGAGGAAGGGCAGGAAAACCAACGTGGGACTCAGTGGGGTGAGAGCCACGTGTGTCCCTGGAGTAATAGTGACAATAGTGACCAGCAATTTACTATAATCCATAAGTCTGATCAGTGAGGCGAGATGGGAGGTATAAATGGGACTGGGAGCCCGTGGGAAAGAAGGCGGACACCGTGGGATACATGCGCTGTTAATTTTTCAAATACGTGGAGGATGCCGCTGACCCGTTTCCAAGGTAACTTTCCTTTCAGTAACCTGTAGACCCTGAGTCACGATGCTTTCAGAAAGTCTGGACGGTTCTTCACGCTCAGCGTTGTTTACAATGCAGTGAAAAGAGCATGGCGTTCGGTGCCAGTGGAGTCCGGCTCCGTCTCCAGTGAGTGTAAATCACTGGGCACCTGCCTCTCAGGGTCCGTCCTATTGACCATCAAACAGGAGAAATGGGTCCACACAGCCTCCTTTCCCAGGGCCTGCTCTGAGGATCACGGCGATGACGCGCTTTGGAGAAGGGCTCTGTAAATGCTCATTTTTACTTTAGAGGAGTAACGGGGCAACGTGTGCTTGTGAAATTCAGAGGACTTCTTCCTGGTTTAACTGCCAGCCAAGGCCAAATCAGTGGCTGCCAAGAAAGGGGCATTATGACAGCTATTTATTTGGAAATTTTCCTCCCAACTCTTTATTTATTTTCTCCCAACTAATTAGTTTGAGAATTTTCAACTATTTATTTTGAAAATTTTCAAATCCACCAAAAAGTAAAATGATACAAAAGAACACCTACTAAATCTTCTTCTAGCTTTACTTACGGTTCCCTTTTTCGCTTTCTCCCTCTCTCTCCATCTCTCCGTCTCTCTATCTCTGTCTGCGTGTCTCCTAACAGCACGGATGTCCTCCTACCAACCACAGTCTGAGCATCACCCATGGGCTCTGACCCGCATTCTGTGTCATCATCCGTGTGACCCAAACCCTTGAGCTAACAACCCAGACAATCCAAACTTCCTAGAAGGCTTTCAGATGGACAATATCGTTCATTACAACTCCAGCCGGAAATGGAAGACCAAAGACCCAAACATACTGTTTTTACATTATTTCGAACGAGCACATCTGCAGAGTCCATTCATCACGGGGCAGCTGGCAGTCAGGGTATGCTGGGTTGTGCAGGTCACGGTGGCCACCTTCAGCTGTTTATAGTCTGGGCGCAGGAATATCACAGATACGTGGTCCATTCGCTTGGCTAAACACCATTAAAAAGTTCAGTTGAGAAACATACGGTCGATTGCTTTCCTGTGGTTATTTCCTCTTCCTTGCAGACTTTCACCCCATGTTTGTGCAGACCGATACTTAGCCCATACTTGAAGGGGCCTGGAATTCCACGTGCACGTGTGGGTGCATCTACATGTGTGTGCAGCTCCCCCGTCCCACACCTGGACAGCCCACATGCTCTCTCAAGCGTAGAGATGGAAGAAGGGAAGAGTAGATACTTGAATTACAAGTAAGCAAGGTAGGAGCTGTCCCAAGAGAAAGCAACGATCCCAAGGATGGCAAGGAGAGTCTACACCGGTGATCACACCCCACTCCCAGACAGCGCCAAGGACCCAGCAGTGAGCAGAAGATGACAATGGACCCAGGTCCCAGGTCTGCTGAGTGCCTCACGGACTGGGAGAGACCGTGAGGCTCGGTGGGCAAGAAGCTTCCTGAATTCAAGCCCTGCCCCCACCCCTGGCAGGTTCAGCAAGGTGCTGGCACCTTGATTTTCAACCCCTACCGTCCAAAACTGTGAGAGAACAAGTTTCCATTGTTTTAAGCCACAGAATTTGTGGGAATTTGTTATGGCAGCAACAGGACACTGATAACACACCATGGAAACCAAAAGGAAGGGGAGTGACGGAATCTCTGGCCCTGAGGGAACACGAACCTCCCATATTAGAAGATGACGCTAATCCCATCCTTCTAAGCTATTTTTTAAACTTTCAAATGTTTATTATAAAATTCTTATGCATACTAAAGAATGCACAGATGGATAAACAACGAGGTCCTACCGTACAGCACAGGGAACTACATTCAATCTCCGGGGATAAAGCATAATGGAAAAGAATATAAAAAAGAATGTACATATATGCATAGCTGAGGCACTTTGCAGAAATTAACACAGCATTGTAAATCAACCATACTTCAATAAAAAAATAAATTAAAAAAATACACAGAGTCATACATAAGGTATAAAGAACAATGTAACCCCCCCTCCCACGAACACCCCCCACCCAGCTTAAGAAAAGGACCATCACCAATGGCAAGAAAACTTTCTGTGCCCGGAGAAAGCAGCAGCCTGGGCGCCATGCTCACCCTTATTCCATAACTTTGCTGGGTGCATAAAATGTCCTCTAAAGATACACTGCAAATAACAAGGAATAAATACATTCTGTGAATACATTGTCTAGATTTTATGTAAGTAGCAGCATAACTGAATGCTCCTATTCTTCCAAAGTGTGTTTTATTTTCACTCAATGGCATGTCTATGAAATTCACCAATGTCGATACTTGTTGCCCTAATTCATGTATTTCACTGCTGTAGAATATTCAGGTGAGAAAATCTACCACGACTTACACATCCACTCTCCTGCTAACACTGGGACTTTTAAAATATTTTTCTTTCTTTTATTTAGAAATCCTTCAATGTTTCTTTTTATTATGAAATGGTC
>NW_020173674.1:2437908-2442013 GCF_003031525.2 Neophocaena asiaeorientalis asiaeorientalis | reverse complement strand
TGGTCCGCACGTACAGAAAAGCTTTTTTTTTTTTTTTTTAACGGACATCCACATACCCACCACCAGGCTGAGTCACATTGTAGCATTTTAAAAATACCTATTTCACATTTTAGCATTTTAAAAATACCTATTTCACATCTTTTTTTTTTTTTTTTTTTTCAATTTTTGGCCACAGCCTGTGGGATCTTAGTTCCCCGACCAGGGATCAAACCCATGCCCTTGGCAGTGAGAGTGTAGAGTCCTAACCCCTGGACCACCAGGGAAGTCCCCCACATCTTTTTTTTTTTTTTACCAGCGACCTTACAGATACCCACGAAGCTTCCTGTGTCATCTCCCCAGGTCCGGGCACCTCCTTTGTTCTTCATATTTCATTGAAGGATTGTTTCTGACAGTAAAGCAGAATATACATATATAACAAAGATGGATGAATTACAATGCGTCCATACTACGGAATTCTACACCACTGTTAAAATGAGTAGACATTTGGAATGGCAAATACCAAAGACGAAAAACTGAAAACATCAAGTTCTGCAGAATGATGTATAGACCGTGATAATATAATGATATATAGACCATGATAATATTCACACCTTTTTTTTTTTTGACCGAGCCATGAGGCGTGTGGGATTTCAGATCCCTGACCAGGGCTCAAACCCATGTCCCCTGCATTGGCAGGCGGACTCTCAACCACTGCGCCACCAGGGAAGCCCCGGGTCTGTTGTTATAATCAATCCATTGTTCAAGGCCACGAGACTCGATTCACTGGCAGATCCCCACCGCCCGCCCTGCCCCCGCTCAAGGGTCCCTCGGGACCCCCACCCACCCATACTCTTCCCCAGGCCTGAGATGCAAGCTTCGCCCAGAGCTTCAGAAAAGCTAGTCGCCACTGGTATCCCTCAGTGTCAAGGGGGTAAGCAGAGAAACCACACTTCTTCTTGGGCCCTTCAAAAACAACCCAAAGCAAAGAAGACGAGAAGGAGAAAAATCACGAGCTCATATGGTGGTAGATTAGCTTCGCGTGCATACGCACGTAATCTTTGTCTGGCGGGCTCTCAACCGCTGCGCCACCGGGGAAGCCCTGGGACACTCCCTCTTAAACGTGAGAACACTCAGGCTCAGAGGGGTTAAGCGAGACGGAGCAGAAAGACGGCAAGTAGTGACCCCACCCCCACCCCAGACCACAGTCCCTCCGCCAGAGGGACCACAGCTGGCTCAGGTGCCCCCAGCCCCACTCGGGCTGCCCCGACCCTCCCTCAGCCCCCAGACCCCTTTGCCGTGTCTGGGACAGACACAGCTCAGCAGCCCTCAGGAGCTCCCTCCCTCCCGGAGACCACACCCCATGTCCAGAGGTTCAGGGGGCTCTAGATTCCTCCTTCTTGGGCTCCATGGACCAGGTGCACCTTCCCCGAGGAGCCCCAGAAATACAGCATCCTCTGGGGTCTCTACGGACCCCTGACCTTGGGTGTGGAAGCAGGTCACACAGCGGGTGTGCGGTCAGCTGGCCGGCGCTGCTCTCCAGGCTGGATCTGCCTGCCCGGCCCCCGTCCGGTGGTCCGAGAGACCTTGAGGAGGTCTGTGGGCTCAGGGCCTGGTGGCCTCACTTGGACACCCACCTGCCAAGTCCCTGGAGAGCCCGGCGCTGTGATGGAGGCCCCGGTGCGTCCTCATCTGTCCTCACTAACGCTCCCGAGTCACTGGGAGGGAGAAAGCTGCCTTGTCGAGTCTGACAGGCTCCCAGGGGTCCAGCTGGAACCCATGGCTGCCCAGGGCTGCTCTGGGGAGTCTGGAACCCCAAGTCCCACCTTCCAGGCACACGGCCCCGCCACCTGAAGAAGTTTGAGGGGGCAGTGGGGTTTCCTTATAGCCCCCCAAGTGCTGGCGGCAGGCTGGGCGAGCAGGGGCTTGGGCACGGGGATCTCAGCCCTGAGCCCTGGGGACTCCAGGGGCCTGTCCCCGTGTGGGGACTCGGGCACAATGCAGGGCCACTACCGGTGCCACTGGAGAAGCAGACACTGCTGGTCTGACCCAGGACTGGAGGCAGAGCAGGGGGTGATGGAGAAGACTTCCCCCTCCTCAAAGGCCTTGACTCTCCCACCTCGGCCTCCAGGGCCTCAGCCTTGGCCCTTCCCCACCTGCTGCTTGAGCCGGGCCACCCTTTGCACTGAAGCATCTGCAGGGCGTGGCTCCCCTCCGGGACAGCCCAGGGTCAGGCTGGCCACAGTGCAGACGGGACAAGCCCCCACGCATCTTCAGCCAGGGGTGGACGCCACTCGTTCTCCCCCGCCCAGCCTGGGTCCACCCTCACTCACCTGCATACCTCCTCAGTGTGCAGTTCGAGTCCCATCATTCTGGCTGAGTTCACGCTGTCCCCTGCCTTGGGGCACTGACCTTTGGGTCCTGGGGAGAGGTTGACACTGGACTTTAACTCCAGAGGACACTGGAGCCCCAGGCCGAGCGGGCAGGTGAGCCTCCAGGCTCCCTCCAGGCAAGGACACCTTCATTTCACACCTCCCTGCCCCGCCTGCACCCCTCTGCCCTCAAGCAAAGCCAGACCTCAGCCTGTCCTGAGTCAGGCTGGGAGGGGAGGCAGCTCCGGGTCCAAGGAGGCCGGACCCCCAGAGCCAGAGCCAGTGCCCACCCTAGCCCCACCTCCAGGACCCCAGGACCCCCCGGGGCTCATCTGGCCAGGACAGCGCTCCCAGCGACAGGCACGTCACTGCTTGTCTTGAGCAGCCAGACGATCCCGGGAAGGGTGTGGCATGCTGCTCCCTCCTCGGGGACCTGAGGGGAGGCTGCGCGGGCACGAGGCAACCTGTCAGCCCGGGGCCAAGGGAGATGCCCCCTCACCAGACCCCACCCCCGACTTGGATGAAAGTTTTAAAATATCGTTTGTTTTCGCTGTGTTGAGGCCACGCTCCCTCCTCAGCTACTTAATTACATCCGAAGTTGGAAAAACACCACAAAAATATTCAACCTAAAATAGGAAATCCACTCGAGTTTTCTCTTTTTTTCATGACTTGCACCATTCTTCCGGAGCCCCTGCGCCCCAGTCTGGCCGGGGGGAGGGAGGGACCAGCTGGAGGGGCTGTTCAGCTGTTCCACTCGTGTGATTGGTGATTTTATGAAGGAGTGTTTTGAGAGGAAAGGCCCAATTCTTTAAAACCCTTCTTACAGTCATTGGAGTGGTACAAAAGGCAAGAAAGCCAACGCATGCTAAGTCTGCACTACGCGTTGTACATGTAACAACGGGGTCAAACACGTAACATGCGTGATGTCGTGCAAACTTCCCGACCAGATCCACACGGGAGGCAACAGAGCTGAGCGCCGACCGAGGGGGTCCGGTTTCCCGGGCACGGCGAGCTCCCAGTCCGGGATCTTCTGCCCCCTCTCCGCGGGGCAGCCCCTTGGGAGCCCCTCGCCATGCAAGGCCCCAGAGTAGGAACGAGAAGGGAGAAATGAAGCCAAAAGTGCAGCCTCAGACCCGAGCCCACTCGCCCCCAGCAGTTCACAGCACCTACCTATACAAACCCCTCTTTTATTTTCTCTGCTCCTGTGGTCTAACTTCTGGGGCCTCCTGACCCCCCAGGGGCTGCCCCTCCCACAGTTAGCCAATTCCTAGATAGCGAACCACTGCCCGCAGCCTGCTTTGCAGATGCAAACCTCTCAAAGCACAGCCCACACCTCCCCACCTCCCCCATGGGGCTCTAGCACTCAGCGCCACTAGCTCCTCCTTCCTCCGATGAGCCAGGGGCAGGTCCCAGACAGCCAGGGACAGCGCCTGTGCCACAGAGCCCCCGAGATGATTCGAAACAGCCAACCCTAAGCCTGCTCACCCCGACTCACCGTTCCTTCCCGCGGAAACCACCATAAAGGCTCCTGACCACACAGCCCCCTGCCGCTGCCCCCCGACCCGACAGCGCTTCCCTGAGCGGTGGTCCCCGGTGGTGCACCCCCTCCGCTGGAGAAATGTGAGTAACACTCTATCCACTGAGTGACAGCTGTCTCCTGAGGTGCTGGCCTGGTCATTCCTGCCAATAATAATGTCTCCGTTAAGACACGCCTTCCACAGACAGGCCCTCGGCCTGGGACACCCCGCTGCTGGGGA